>NC_057814.1:539365787-539654109 GCF_018294505.1 Triticum aestivum
AAGTGTGAGTGTGTGTTTTACCCATCCAGGCGGAAGTTATGTGCACAAAAGAGGAGAACGATTCGTTGTGGCGTTAGGATTGAGGGTAATTAAACGTATGGAGACATAGAGACCTTGAACATGGATGTGTGAGAGGTATACATGTATACGTGGGATGTGTGTGTGTGTGTGCGCGCGCATGATCGAGATAAAAGAAACAAGACATAAGTCATAAGATCAACGACATGGGAGAGACGGATCGGTATGACAATATGCATGCATGTGAGAATGCAGGGAAGAAGGCCCGACAATTGAGCAAGTGTTTTTGTCTTTAAGAGATAGTGGCGTGGGCTGGAGCATGCATCTATGGCGAGCAGAGGGATTGAGGCGCAACGATTGTGCATAAGAGACCAACCTATAAATGCATATGTATGGAGAGACATATATAGTGTGGGTGATAGGAAGCAAGACTCCGTGCGAGAAAGAAGTGTTGACGGAGAAACTACAGATAGATATAGAGATGGAGATGCTAGCTAGAGGGACATCCGCTAGTTTGGGTGTTGGAGATGACCGTCGGGTGGTTCAAAGGGTGAAGTTATATATGTGTGTGAGAGGGCACTTGACTGCATGTACAGAGAAACATATGTAGTGTGCGTGATAGGAATCAAGAGTGAGGGCGAGAAAGAAGGTTGATGGAGAAACAGATAAATAGAAAGATAAAGATGCTAGCTAGTGTGCATTAGAGATAGGAGTCGAGTGGATTAGAAGGCTGGGTTATGTGTGTGGGTGTGAGAGAGATAGAGAGAGGGTGCATGTGAGTCACATACAAACAGTTATCAGAGAGAAATGAGATCCAGAGAGACGGAGTTTTGTGTCTGCGAGAGAGAAAGATATTTCACAACGAGAGTGATAGCTAGAGAGACATACGAGGGAACGCAAGAGATCTCTAGGGAGAGAGGGTGTGTGCGTGAGCGACATACAAGAGAACAATGGAGAAATATGAGACCCTGGGAGACAGAGTTTGTGTTTGTGTGTGAGAAAGAGATATTGAAGAGGAAGAGTCGTAGGTTCTCATATCTAAGGAGCGAAAGACATCTCTGTATGAGGGGTGTGCGAGTGGCACACATGGGAATAGTAGAGAGAAATGAGACCCCGGGAGACAAAGCTTTGTGTTTGTGTGAGAGAAAGAGATTCCTCATGGAGAATCATAGTTAGAGACACATAGCAGGGAGGGAGATATACTTAGAGAGAGATAGAGTGATGAAGGTCGAGGGAGAGAGTACCGTCAGTGTGTTACGAAGATAAAAGATCATTGTCGACATACAGGTAGCACGAGAGATACCTGAGAGACGATGAACGCGTATAGGTCCAGAGAGATATTCCTACATAAGCATGAGTGATAGCTATATGAGACGAATAGCTGGATTAAAGGGGATTCAAATATTTAAACTGGAGATCACGACATCGATAATATCATAACGCAAATTGGTGTATCAAACATGCATATTCATTTGAATTTGGGCACACGTGTAATGTTATATAGTTTATCAATATTGGTGATCCATAGATTCTTCAATTACAAACAATGCATGGTTTATATGCAATTAATGTCTAAACGGGATTACACTATATGTTGCGTGTGTGAAACACATTATACATGTTTGAGAAGTAAAAAAACCGCATGAAACACACATTAATTGGAGACAGTTAGCAAGGAATGCATACATTGGATTTCAACATAAAGTGGTTTCAAATATTTGAAAATCCAAATTGATGGATACAACCTTATGAATCTGAGATCATGCCATTTGTAAACCATATTTATGTATAAATGGTGTTGTGCTTTTGAAAGTATATATAAAAAATGATGTATATAGATGTAATTCCAATTGAAAATGGATCGAGCCCGAAAAAAAAGAATACAAACGAGATTCGAATTGAGTTGGCACGGTAAACGTGCACTCTGCAAAATTTGAACGAAGCGGGGAAAGTCGCAGTAACCGCCCAAAACCAAAATCTGCGAGATGGAAATCACTACTGCCTATCCCTGCCACGCAAAGCCTATCTGCCGGATTTCTATAGGTTTCGATAGGGGTAGGTTTGTAATTTCACCCAAACATGACGTAACCGCCTCTCACCCGGATTCATACACGGTGGGCGCCAAAACACAGTGTGTCCTCGGCCGAAATCGACTCCCTCCCCGATTCATATTCATACACGGTGGGCGCCAAAAACAAACTCTCGTCGGCAAATATTCGGTGTATGCGAGATTACCGTCCTAGCCCCAACCGACTAATGTTGCTGTGATGTAGTAGAAATTTGAAACGGGGGCTAAGTTTGTAAATTTCCTCGCATTTGACACAAGCGCGCCCTGAATACATGGTTCCCCCCTTCCTTTCTACCTCCCTTTTCCCCATTCATACTCCGTGGGCGCCAAAACACCCTCTCCACCCCACCCTCCTCCGTCTGCCGCTGTCCGCCACCCCATCCACCGCCGTCCTCCTCCACCATGCCGGAGCTGATACCCCGACACCGCCGTCCATTACAAGAGATCGACCTCTCTCATCCACGGCTTCGGACCGGGATCCTTGCATCCCATCCTCTCGCTTCATCCCCACCATCGTCCACCTTGCCGGCGCCGCTCCTACGACCGTCTCGTCCACCGCGCCCCGCTGCCACCGTCTACCCTCCTGGATCTGCTTCCACGCCGCCGACAGCCATCTCTACCGCAGCACCGTCAAATTCTCAGCAGATGCATACACGGCGCCGCACCAGAGGCGGTACTCTTTAGTATCTGGTCAACTTATTTATCGCAGCAAGAAAATAGATCGCCACTGCTTTACTCTGATTTCTTGTCTTGGTTGCGAAGTTGCCTTTGTCCGGTTTGCACCTTCAGATCCCCCATGGCACGCTCAACACTATACTCCCAATGCTTATGGTTTCCCCTTTTATATTCCACACTAGTTAAATCACAGTAGACTAAATTTCAAAATTGGGTCAGTCGATTTTTCAGAGCTCGCCGGAGTTCGCCGGTGCGATCGAAGAGGCTCGGGTGGTTGTGGGGCCTCGCCGAACAAAGAAAACTCGACGCAGGTGGGGGTTGGGGCGGGGGTGGGGGTGGGGGTGGCGGAGGAACACAGGCGGTGGGGGCCGGTGGTCCGGCCGGTGGCCCGTGCGGTGTTCTGTATGGGAAGAATCAGAGACGAGGAAGAAGAAGGGTTAGGAGACGTAGGATCTTCATCCAACCGCCTGAAATGGTCGAGAGACAGCTGGGAGTTGCATTCTTAATGCGCTCTGGTTCATCATCTGTGGGCACTGCGCAACCAACATTTTATTATCCAAAATCTGCTTGCTCTTCTTTACCATGTTCCTCTTCCGTTCTTCTTTAATATGTACTCTCTCCGTTCCTAAATACAAGTCTTTGTATAGATTCCACCATGGACTACATATGGAGCAAAATGAGTGAATCTACACTCTAAAATGTATCTGGATACATCTGTATGTGATCCATAGTGGAAATCTCAACCAAGACTTATATTTTGGAATGGAGGGAGTATGATAGTAGTACAGTATGTTCCTTGTACTGAAGATGAGCAGGGACATTTGCAGTGTAGAGGTATATACGGTCGGTTGTGATGGACACTTTGAGCCTCTTTGATTCGTAGGATCTTGTAAACATAGTTATAGGATTTGTAGTGGCCTGCCCACTTGAATCCTATAAGAATAGCAAGGAAATGCGGGGAGCTGTGTCGCCTTTGAGAGTTACACTGATATTAACAGTACCGCACCTTCACTTGAAGAGAGCTGGTATCCGAAGCCTTTCTAGCCGTACCGGCAATACTAGCACATATATTCCAGCAAGTTCCACTTTGCTGATTTTACTTTGATGCTTAAGGTTTCCCCGTTATATCTACACTATGATCTGTGTAGCTGCTTTGTGTCGCACTAGCAGCAGTCCACTCTTGAAGCTAAACACTGCAATGAATTACAAAATTGGCACCAAGGCATTGAGTGCCATTCTGGATGCAATGAAACTCATACACTCCCCACCTGTTGATTCTTGTTCAGAATATGATCCTAATGACTATTCTAACCTCGAGGAGTCAAAGGCAGATAGCCTGTCCTGTTCACCCATCAAGGTGCCTGTTCTAATTTGGCAATGTTTTATTGATTGCGGGTATCTTGCATATGTTGTCTTGCATTTCTTCTCCTTTGTTGCACCGCCATCTGCTTAGTTTACTCATCATATATGTCGAGATGCCATGCCCATCCATTATCAATACATATTCCATCTGTCATCATACCATGTTTTTCCACTCAAATGATGTTCTTGTGCATCAGACATCAAAAAGGAAGAGGGTGATTGCCGAACCTGAAGGAGCACCAGCAAAGTCCTTGAAAAACGTGGTGGTGCCGGAGAAATCAGACAACACCCCACTTATATTGGTTGTACAACCAGTGACACAAAACGTAGGACCGACTCCAGCAGACTGTACCCATACTTCACTGGCCAGACCACTAGCCCCACCACACAGGACCTGCACTCCAGCAAAAGGTATACCGATTTCATTTGCCATAGCACCAGCTGTACTACAGAAAAATCCCACTCCAGCAAAAAGTACAGCAAGTCCATCGGTCGAAGACCTATCCCAACTGCAGAGACGGCCAATTCCTGCATATTGGAACCCCATTCCATTTATTCCCAGTTTAAAAGACAATGCTTTCAATGTTGTTAGGGACTACGTGCATATATTCCCATCATGGGAAGATTATTGTGAAGACAAACACCATTTTCACATCTTCCTGTCCAACTTACGTGTAAGTGCTATTATTCATGGTTATCATTTTCCTGTTTTCTGCTGATTGAACACATCAATGATTTACATTACATTGTTGTAACTAGGCGAGGGTCAATCTGGATAGTCATGACGAGCAAAGCTTGTGTCGGAGTAAATAGCCACGGGTAGCCTAACCGACTACCCATGGTTCTTCAAAAATTATCAGGCCATTTGACCCTTCAAGCATTCAAAGCTCTGGGCCGCCTTCCCCCGGTCGGCTACCCCAGAAGCCGACTCTCAGAAGGTGACCCAGCCTCGGCCACGTCCCCCAAGATAGCTACGAGATGGCCGACTCCCGGAAGCCGGCCGTAGAGAGTGCCGACTCCAAGAAGCCGACCAAGACCGCACCCACCAAAACTGCGCCTACATAATGGTGACAAGACTGGGTGTGGCCACAGTGCGGCCCACTACCCCCGAAGCCCGAGGCAGGCATGGCCACTGGACGCTGTACGGGTCAGCCATCTCCCGTCCGGCTCGGCACTGTAGCCATGCTGGCCTCTACATCATCCACGACGGGTGCCAGTACGGCCCACGGGCGGCGGGCCCCTTTAGCCAGAGAGAGGCGCGAAGGCGGCCCGGCCTCCCCCAGTCGGCCAAGGGCGTAGCCGGCCCCCAAAAGCCGGCTACCCCCTCCCTCGAAGCATGTGCCACATTAAGGAGACAAGACGAGGTAAGGCCATAGTGAGAGCCCTCGAGGCGGCACACTATAGCCACGCTTACCTCGACGAAGCCCTCGTTATCAGGGGCGAGGCTACAATAAGCAGCCGCCGACAAGACCCCTAGGCGGTGGGGCCGACCTGTCGACCAAGAGGCCGGCAGCCGGCGGGACCCACCAGTCGGCGGGCCCCAACGGCCGGCGGAGAAGCCGGCGAGCACAGACACTGACGACTGGGACCCGCGCCCAGCCGGATTACAATTGTACCCCCGGGGGGTAGGCCTATATAAACCCCCCGGGGCACCCATGCAAAGGGTTGGCTTCTTAGAGTTACACACACACCATAGAGAGAGGGAAGCAAGAGCTAGCCTTGCTCTTCTTCTCCCTTGAACCCGACAGCTCAAGGAGCATTTGTAGCTACTCGTTCTGATTTAGTGATCACGCGGAGACCCCGGAGAGTAGGACTAGGGGTGTTATCTCCACGGAGAGCCCCGAACCTGGGTAAGATTCGCCGGCGTGCATGTCTTCGCCTCATCCCGTTTCCAGGCACCGGCGACGTCTTACTGGCTCCCACCATGATAAGCCACCCGTTGGCATATGTCGCACCTACCACCCGACAGCTTGCTTGTGCTTTTCAAGGAAGCATTGCAGCAGTATCGGTGTTACCTGAGGAAATCACACTTTGATGGCAAGTCTATAAACGAATTTCTGGTGAAGTCTCCTGTGCTAAATTTAGAAGACATTGAATGGAAAAACCTTGTTATGCGCTGGTCTCATTCCCAGGATGAGGTACTCTGTATGAAATCACATGACAATTTGAACTTCTACTTTTTCGCATGTGCCTTACGGATCTTTTTTGCAGGAAATCTGCTCGAAGAAGAATTCCGGTTTGACAAGACCGACAGGATATCGCAAATATGTTGCCCGCTGCTTTGCTCTTGTTAGTACCTGTTGTCCTGTATCACTGTACTTGCATACATACCTGGTTCATTATGTGACAGCAGTATGCATGATAGCTTGCTTATCAATTGTTCGCTCCAAATTATCTGATCTGTATGAATGGTTACATTAGTGTAGAATATATCCAATGCCAATGTTTTTTTAGCTCTGCATTGTTCTTGTAAGTACATGCTATCCTTTATCAGTGTACTTATAATGACAGGTAGTTGTTCATGTACCATCACTCTGCAGCTTATTTTCCTTTGCCCTCCATTTTCTACACTTCAGATCTATATTTACTCTTACCATAAGGTTGGTACTGAAGAAGTTTAGCTGTGCATTGCTCTTGGCTGTACCTTTTGCCTGTATCGCTGCACTTACATTTATAGCTACTTGGTTATGTAGCATCACTCTTCATCTTATCTTAAATATTCTCCATTTTTTCGTATATTATCACATCTATATTTACTCTTAACAAAATGTACAATAAAGGCAATGCTTTTGAAGAAGATTATGTGGTAAACTTCTTGAATTGCTCCCCCCATCAGCATGGACAAGGCCTTTATAGAGCCTGTCTTCACCAATAATGTAAGTTTGTCCATCTCAAGCCTTCAAACTTTGTTGTATATATTTGGTTAGGCATTACTGCAACAACTATTTATTTTTGGTGTTTGCATCAAATTGCTTGTTTAAAGTTTATTATGTAGTTCATAAACAAAAGTGTGTCCTTTCTCAATTTAAGTTTTCAGTTGTACAACCAAGTTCCTTCTTCATACCATGTAAATTAAACTATACAGAGCAAGTGATCTTCTTTTGCACTGCATGTATGCTTCTGTTCTTCATCCGTAATCCAGTGGTGTGGTGAACCTACCCACTACATCACAATGTCATATTCTGCAATGTCTTAACTATGAACAATGTCATATCATTCTACTATTATTTAAACCGTCTCTTTATTTGCCAATGTGAAATGGTATAAATTGACAGCACACTAACCATTGATACTTATGAGTTCTTGATCTGTAATCCAGTGGTGTCGTGAAGCTGCCAACTCCTTCACAATGTCATTTCCTGCATGTCTTGACCTGAACAATACCATATTGTGTTAATGCAATTTTAAACTGTGTCACTTTATTCGTCAGTAAGAAATGTGATGAATTGTCAGCACTGATACTTTTATGTGCAAAACCTGTCATCTGTCTGCTTGTTTATCTTTCAGAGTGAGGAAGATATAAGTGTTGAACAAGCGCAGTCTCATCATCTTGCTCAGCTGCTTGCGCTGCAGCTCCCCAGCAGGGCTAACCTTTCTTGAACTCTATTGAAGTGCTGTCGGTTTTGTATATTATTTTGTCGGCGTGTTTATTTGCACTGGTGGCGATCTTTGATGCCCAGTGTATGTAATCTACTGTCTGCTTGTGCTTTATTATCATAGTGGCGAACTTTGATGCCCAGTGGATGTAATATGCCGTAATTTCTTTATTGTATAGTCTAGGTTTTTTCTTATTCACGATGCTGCCGTTATTTTACTGTATATATATCCTGTCTTCGCAGTAAACCGGCCAAACCGTAAAATTACGGTACATAATCGGGCCGTCATGCAATCACGATGTAGGTTGGGCCTAAAACGTGTCGAACAGCTCACGGGCCGGCAGCAGCCCGAAATGAACCCCGGCCCATGATTGTGCGAATCAAATCATGGGCTTTTAATAGGCCAAAATTGTCTCGGTCCTTGTTTGGCCCAATCAGATATCGGCTGCGAGCAGGCCGGATGCAAACTGGGCCGTAGTTATGCCCAACTATATGACGGGCTTTTAAAGGCCGAAATTAATATAGGGCCAAAATGTTAAACGGGCCTTTAACAGGCCAAAACTAATATCAGGCCGAATTACTAAGTGGGCCTTTAGCAAGTGGGCCCAAAAGCATAGTGTCCAGTTGACAGGCCGAATCTGATATGGGCCATAATTGAGCACAAAGCCTCTTAAAGGGCCGGACCTGATCTGGGCCGTAATTTGGCCCAGAACATGGTAGGCTTTTACCGGGCCGGATCTCATATGGGCCACTATTAGGCCCGGAGCGTGGCAGGCCATTAATGGACCTGATCAAATATGGGCCGGCATTTGGCCCAAAACATGGCAGCCAGTTAATGGGCCGGCCTACTAGGGTCCTCAAAATCTTGTGGGCCTACAGCTGGGCCGGCCCATTAATGTCGGCGAAATCTCGTGGACCTTTAGCTAGTCCGGCCCATTATGATCCGCAAGAATCTTGTGGGCCTTTACCTGGGCCGGCCCATTATGGCACACAAAAATCTTGTGGGCCTTTACCTGGGCCGGCCCATTATGGCCTGCAAAATCTTGTGGGCCTTTAGCTGGGCCAGCCCATTATGGTCCACAAAATCTCGTGGGCCTTTAGCTGGGCCAACCCATTATGGTCCGCAAATCATGTGGGCCTTCAGTTGGGCCGGCCCATTTAAACTTGATGGGCCGGTCCACGTGTCAACATATCATAGGCGTGTCTCGCCGATTGTATAAGTTACACCTGTGCCAACGCAGACCTGACACGTGTCTCCTCCAGCCAATGATGATTTTACACGTGGAAATCCCCATTGGTCGGGGCTGTTAATGGGTTATCGGATCCAAAACGCGACCTGATAGCTTAACGGCGTTCCGTTACGATGGATGCCACGTGTCGGTCACCCTTGGCGAAAGCACTTCTGTCACGCGCGATTTATCGTCATGGAAGTGGACACTTCCGTGATGATAATTTTGGTAATGTCATGGAACACTTCTACGACAGCACAGGTATGACTATCTTGATTCTGTCATATTTGTCATGGATGTACATGCATGACAAAAAACACGACCTATTGTGACAAACACGTATCATCACGGAACTGTATTTTTTTGTAGTGCTTATTAATCCATGATGCAAGCTGAATTGGGGGCTGGATCGGAACGCAGGCGCAGCTGCCCACTTGGAACCATGGGGCTCGGTGATATAGAACCACTCCTACTGCCATAAGTTGGAAGATTCTATGAAGGATCCTTTTAGCCAAACAGCGCTGGTAAGCTTGCTCACTGAGGCTCCACCGCACTCCGCCTGCTCCCCCTCCATCACTTGCGGCTTCACATTGAAGGTCTTGAGCCACAAGCCGAAGTGTGGAGGAGTTTGGAGGAAGGCTTCGCACGTGACGATAAGCGACGAGATGAGAAGAACAGAGTTCGGGGCGAGATCGTGAAAATCTAGTCCATAATAGAACATGAGCCCCCGGACGAAGGGATTAAGGGCAAACCCTAACCCTCGAAGGAAGTGGGAAACAAACACGACCCTCTCGCCGGATCTGGGGGTGGGGATAACCTGCCCTTCCGTGGGAAGCCGATGGAGGATTTCTGCGGTCATATATCTTGCCGTCCGAAGCTTCACGATATCCTCCTCTGTGACAGAAGAAGACACCCACCAGCCTCGACGGCTGGATCCGGACATGACTAAGGCTTGCGGCGATTGAAACCTGGGTGTTGGAACTCAAGGTAGTAAGGGTTGAGGAAGAAGCAAGCGTGGAGAAGAAAGACGGGTCTGTACCCCTTTATAAAGGCCGTGAATATCGAACGCCTCCTCCTGGGCCTTAAGGCTTGCCTATTCCCAAGGAGTTGTACCCTAAACACGGGTGGGTTACCCACGTCCGTGTCGATAAAGAATCCCTTAATAAGGGGACACGATCTTTGCTTGGATAAGACATGCCAATGACAACCGCGTCTCGGAACGTGGGGCAGCAGGCGAAAAACGGTTCGAAATAATGACCGGACTGACGTGATGTCATGTTGTAAAAAGTTGCCAGAGGATTGGACTTATAAATTATTATGCCCTCTGTGGAAGTATAAGCTACTTGTGTTATAGAGCCGAACTCGATCATCCGAAGACCATTGTAAAGCATCTGGAAAGAGGGGAACCCGCCTTGCAATGCCGAAGACAAATCTGCGCGCCGGACTCCTCGTCATTGAAGCCAGGTTCAGGGGCTACTGAGGGAGTCCTAGACTAAGGGGTCCTCGGGCGTCCGGCCTATTAGCCATGGGCCGGACTGATGGGTTGTGAAGATGCGAAGACCGAAGACAGTACCCGTGTCCGGATAGGACTCACCTTGGCGTGGAAGGCAAGCTTGGCGACCAAATATGTAGATTCCTTTCCTTGTAAGCAACCTTGTGTAACCCTAGATCTCTCCGGTGTCTAAATAAACCGAAGAGCTTAGTCCGGATAGAGATAGACTCATTACCATAGTCATACAGGCTAGGCTTTTAGGGTTTAGCCATTACGATCTCGTGGTAGATCAACTCTTGTAATACTCATATTCATCAAGATCAATCAAGCAGGAAGTAGGGTATTACCTCCATAGAGAGGGCCTGAACCTGGGTAAACATCGTGTCCCTGTCTCATGTTACCATCGACCTTAGACGCACAGTTCGGGACCCCCTACCCGAGATCCGCTGGTTTTGACACCGACACCCCATCCCACATATATAAAGGAGGGGGAAGAGGAGGCCGGCCCTAGAGGGGGCGCGCAAAGGGGTGGAGTCCTACTTGGACTCCTGGTCCAAGTAGGATTCGGCCCCCCCTTTCCTATTCCAACTAGGAGAAGGAGGAACGAGGAGGAGGGGAGAAGGGAAGAGGGGGGCGCCGCCCCCTCCTAGTCCAATTCAGACCAGCCCATGGGGGGGCACGACCACGCCTTGAGGCCCTTCTCTCCTTTCCCCTCAAGCCCATTAAGGCCCATTACTCTCCCGGGGGGTTCCGGTAACCTCCCGGTACTCCGGAAAATATCCGAAACACTTCAGAACCATACCCGAAACACTCCGAATATAACCTTCCAATATATCGATCTTTACCTCTCGACCATTTCGACACTCCTAGTCATGTCCGTGATCTCATCCGGGACTCCGGACATACTTCGGTCATAAAACTGACATAACTCATAATACAAATCGTCATCGAACATTAAGCGTGCGGACCCTACGGGTTCGAGAACTATGTAGACATGACCGAGACACATCTCCGGTCAATTACCAATAGCAGAACCTGGATGCTCATATTGGCTCCTACATATTCTACGAAGATCTTTATCAGTCAAACCGCATAACAACATACATTGTTCCCTTTGTCATCGGTATGTTACTTGCCCGAGATTCGATCGTCGGTATCATCATACCTAGTTCAATCTCGTTACCGGCAAGTCTCTTTACTCGTTCCGTAATGCATCATCCCGCAACTAACTCATTAGTCACATTGCTTGCAAGGCTTATAGTGATGTGCATTACCGAGAGGGCCCAGTGATACCTCTCCAATACACGGAGTGACAAATCCTAATCTCGACCTATGCCAACCCAACAAACACCTTCGGAGACACCTGTGGAGCATATTTATAATCACCCAGTTACGTTGTGACGTTTGATACCAGACAAGGTGTTCCTCCGGTATTCGAGAGTTGCATAATCTCATAGTCAGAGGAACATGTATAAGTCATAAAGAAAGCAATAGCAATAAATCTTAACGATCATAATGCTAAGCTAACGGTTGGGTCTTGTCCATCACATCATTCTCTAATGATGTGATCCCGTTGATCAAATGACAACACATGTCTATGGTCAGGAAACTTAACCATCTTTGATTAACGAGCTAGACTAGGAGAGGCATACTAGGGACACTTTGTTTTGTCTATGTATTCACACATGTATCAAGTTCCCGATGGCGTTTGCCTCGACGCCCTGCAAGGCGTCGACGACGCCTACGCGGTGAGCTGCCTCGCCGATCTACTCGGCGAGACTCGCATCTCCGACGAGCCCGCGTCCGACGCGGGCACGGACTACCCCGAGAGCCGCCTCGTCAGCCTCCTCGACCAGCTTCACGTCTCTAGCGAGCCCGCTGCGGACGTGGAGTCGGTCGGTTCCACCGACCCGATGCTCGTCGACTCCGACACGGCATCGCTCGACGCCTACCCCTCCTACGTGGTGGTCTTCAGCGATCCTCTCCCTCGAGCTGACAGTGGCAGCAGTGCTGTCACCGAAGTGTTGGTCATCAGCCACGTCGCCAACTCGGGCGAGAACGCCCACGACTCCCTGCAAGCAGCGATGCACGACCTATCCGTCCCCATCCCGGCCGACGCCGACGCCGAGACCCTGGAGGCACGTCGCCTCGCCCTCGTCACGGAAGGCCAGAAGATAGCCTCCATGAGACGCCTCACCGAGGCCCACCAGCGCGAAGTCGACCGCGCCGCCTTCGGTATGCCGCCGCCTAGCGGGCCGAGCCGAGCCTGCTTCGTCCAGAAGTGTGGCGCGGCTATCGCCAGCATGCTGGGGGCAGATCGCCCCGTCTACGCCACCCCGCTCGAGAATCTGCGAGCCGCACAGGCGGCCGCTGAAGAGCTAAATGGGCTGGGAGCCGACGAGCTCCCCTACATGACAAGGCGGATCCAGCAGCTGATCGACGCGGCTGCAGAACGACATGAAGCCGGCGCCCGCGCCGATAGTCATCCCCCGCGCCGAGAGCACGCCGCGACGTCCTGCTCGCCGACTGCGAGCGGCGCCCGCCAGAGGAAAGACAAGGAGCCGGCTGCTAGTCGTAGCCGGACTCGTATCACCATCGAGCGCGACGCGGAAGGCCGCCCTCGAGCGGTGGAGCGCCAAGGAAATCCGCCTCCTCCCCCGCCTTGAAGGGAGAGACGTCTCACCCCGCCGCCCGTTACGCACCCGACTCTTGGTGACCGACTAGGCCGCCGAGAAGGAGTCGGCGAGAACGACGCCCGCCACCGGATCGACCACCTTGCTCGATCCCTGGCGCTAGAAGAAGAAGACGATGTTGGCCCGCCATGCTTTGGCCCCCGCATCCGCGACGAGCCCTTCCCCAAAGGGTTCTCGCTCCCCAGAGACACGCCCAAGTACAACGGCTCTGTGAAGCCGGAATATTGGCTCATCGACTATTCTACCGCGGTCAGCATAGCCAACGGCAACCGACGCGTAGCCGTGAAGTACGTTCCCCTCATGCTGCAAGGCACGGCGCGCACCTGGCTCAATAGCCTCAAGCCCTACAGCATCAACAGCTGGCTGGACTTCACGGAAGTCTTCGTCCACAACTTCACCAGCACGTACAAGCGGCCTCCCAAGCTTCGCCAGCTCTCTCTGTGCATCCAAGGGCCCAATGAGTCGACCCGCGACTACCTCACGCGGTGGGCCGAGCTCCGCAACTCCTGCGAGGGGGTGCACGAGGTTCAGGCCATCGAGTACTTCACCGCCGGGTGCCGAGAGGGCACCCTCCTCAAGCACCGACTCCTCTGCGACGAGCCGGCTACCCTCGACGAACTACTGATCATCGCGGACAAGTACGCCACGGCCGACTCCTCGATGAAGACCGAGCTCCGAGTGGACGCCTCTGGGAAGGTGCTCGCTCCGGCTCCAAAGACGCCGGCTGGCGACTCCAATCGGCGCCCCTACCAGAACGAGCACAAGCGCAAGGCCCCCATGCCGCCTTCCACTAGTCGGCAGGTGGCCACAGTTGCAGATGAGCAGCCCGAAGAGCGGCCCGCTCCCAAGAAGAAGGGTGGCAGGCCGGCTTGGCAGCCGGCTTTCTCTTATGAGCAGACTCTTGACGACCCCTGCAAGTTCCACAGCGGCGCGAAGCCGTCCAACCACACGACCCGAAAATGCCACTGGCTCACACGAATCTCCAAGGGCGAAGGGCTGGTGCCGCCTCCGCCTCCCGGCCCGCCGCCTCCAGCGCCCCAGCAGCCGGCGGCTCGGCCGGCAGTCGGAGCCATCCAAGATGAATTCCCTGAAGAGCACGCCGCCTACGTCGTCTTCACAAGCCAAGCCCAAGACAAGCGCAGTCGGCACCGTTAGCATCAAGAGGTCAACACGGTCGCCTCTAGCGCCCCCGAGTTCATGCACTGGTCCGAGAAGCCCATCAACTGGAGCCAGGCCGACCACCCAGAGGTGATGCCATCCCCTGGCTCCTATGCACTGGTCTTGGATGTCACCCTCGCGATGGAGAGGCGAGCTGCCCGATTCTCCCGCGTCCTGATAGATGGCGGAAGCAGTATCAATATACTGTACCGCGATACCATGAAGAAGCTGAACATCAAGGCAAAGCAGCTTATGCCAAGCCGGACCGTGTTCCATTGCATCGTCCCCGGCTTGTCTTGTTCCCCGATCGGCAAGATCAAGATGGATGTTCTCTTCGGAGACAAGGATCATTTTCGCCGAGAAGCGATCTGGTTTGAGGTAGTGGATCTGGAGAGCCCCTACCATGCTTTGTTTGGCCGACCTGCTCTGGCCAAGTTCATGGCTGTGCCCCACTACGCCTACCTGAAGATGAAGATGCCGAGCTCGAAGGGGATCATCACCGTAGCCGGCGACTACAAGAAGTCCATCGAGTGCGCCGTGGCCAGCAGCCGGCTGGCCGAGTCCCTCGTAGTGGCGGAAGAGAAGAAGATGCTGGAGCGGGTTGTGGCCATGGCCGGCAAGTAGCCGGCCCTGTTCCCCAATCCCAAAGATTGTGATGCACAAGGCTCCTTCCAACCGGCCAAGGAGACGAATAAGATACCTCTGGACCCGGAGAATCCGGAAAGGTTTGCTGTCATTGGGGCAAACCTGGACAGTAAATAGGAAGGCGAGCTCGTCGACTTCCTCCGTGAGAATCGAGACATTTTTGCATGGTCCCCAAAGGACATGCCGGGTGTCCCGAAGGATTTCGCCGAGCACAAATTACACGTCCGAGCCGACGCGAAGCCGGTCAAACAGCCCCTTCGCCGACTGTCAGAAGAGAAGAGAAGAATCGTAGGAGAAGAGATAGCTCGGCTCCTTGCTGTTGGCTTCATTATGGAAGTATTTTTTACAGAGTGGCTTGCCAACCCAGTTCTGGTATTGAAGAACAACAAGTGGCGCATGTGTATAGACTACACCAGCCTCAACAAGGCCTGCCCCAAAGATCCATTTGCTTTGCCACGGATTGACCAAGTGATAGACTCCACAGCCGGATGCGAGCTGTTGAGTTTTTTGGATGCCTACTCAGGGTACCATCAGATCAAGTTGGACCCAGCAGACCGCCTGAAGACTGCCTTCATCACACCATTTGGAGCTTTCTGTTACCTGACTATGACATTCGGCTTGAGGAATGCCGGTGCCACTTTTCAGCGTTGCATGCAAAAATGCCTCCTCAAGCAACTCGGCAGAAATGCCCACATCTATGTACACGACATTGTGGTGAAGACAGAGAAGCGTGGCACCCTGCTGGAAGACCTCAAAGAAACATTCTCCAACTTGCGCCGATTCCAAATCAAGCTCAACCCCGAGAAATGCGTGTTCGGAGTACCAGCCGGCCAGCTGCTAGGCTTTCTGGTCTCCGAACGCGGCATCGAGTGCAACCCTGTGAAGATCAAGGCCATCGAGAGGATGGAGATTCCCACCAAATTGCGAGATGTGCAGAAGTTCACCGGGTGCTTGGCCTCCCTAAACCGCTTTATCAGCCGGCTAGGAGAAAAGGCTCTCCCCCTGTACCGACTCATGAAGAAGTCCACTCACTTTGAGTGGAATGACCAAGCCGACCAAGCCTTCCATGAGCTGAAGAAGATGCTGACCACCCCACCTGTCCTGGCGGCACCGACTGAGAAGGAGCCCATGCTCCTCTACATTGCCGCGACTAGCCGAGTGGTCAGTACAGTTGTGGTGGTCCAGCGCCCGGAAGAAGGCCGAGCCCAGCTAGTCCAGAGGCCGGTGTATTATCTAAGCGAAGTACTATCCAGCTCAAAGCAAAACTACCCGCACTACCAGAAGATGTGCTATGGGGTGTACTTCGCCGCCAAGAAGCTGAAGCCCTACTTTCAAGAGCATCCCATCACGGTCGTATGCACCGCCCCGCTTGCCGAGATCATAGGCAGCCGGGATGCATCCGGCCGGGTGGCTAAATGGGCCATTGCGCTGGCGCCTTACACAATCTTCTACCAGCCCCGCACCGCCATCAAGTCCCAAGCATTGGCCGACTTCCTCGTCGACTGGGCCGAGACCCAGTACCTACCGCCGGCTCCCGACTCTACCCATTGGCGGATGCACTTCGACGGGTCCAAAATGCGCACTGGCTTGGGAGCCGGCATCGTCCTCACCTCTCCCAAAGGCGACAAACTCAGATACACGTTGCAAATCCACTTCGCCGCCTCCAACAACGTGGCCGAGTATGAGGCACTCGTACATGGGCTCCGGCTAGCCAAAGAGCTCGGCATACGCTGGATCCTGTGTTACGGCGACTCAGACTTGGTGGTCCAGCAGTCGTCTGGCGACTGGGACGCCAAGGACACGAACATGGCGAGCTATCGATTCCTCGTCCAGCAGATCTGTGGGTACTTCGAAGGGTGCGAGTTCCTTCACGTGCCAAGGGCCGACAACGACCAAGCAGATGCCCTTTCACGGATCGGCTCCACCCGACAGGCTATACTGACCGGCGTCTCCCTCCAGCGCCTCCTCAAGCCATCCATCAAGCCGCCCCAGAGTCGGACTCTATCTTCGTACCGCCTGTCCCCGATGCAGCCGGATCCGACTGGAAGAATCCCGCAGGCGGCACGTGGACTTCGACAACTGGCTCGCCGACTGCCGTAGTCGCACCCGGCCCGGGGACTACAGCAGTCGGCCCGGGGACTGCAGCAACACAAGAAGCGGTGGCCGACTCCAATTTCACGCCACCCGACCCACCCACCCGAGTCATGGTGGCTACACTAACAGAAGAAGAAGTCACAGCTCCATCTTGGGCCCAGCCCATCCTCAGATTCCTAGTCAGCAGAGAGCTGCCGGCTGATGAGATCTCAGCAAGACTAGTGCAACGACGAGCCGGAGCATATGCAATAATCAACACAGAGCTTGTCAAGCGCAGCGTCACTGGAGTCTTCCAGCGTTGTGTCGAGCCAGAAAAAGGAGTGGCAATCCTCAAGGATATCCATCAAGGCGAATGCGGCCACCACGCAGCCTCAAGATCACTTGTGGCCAAGGCTTTCCGCCATGGTTTCTTTTGGCCGACTGCTTTGGAAGATGCCAAAGACATAGTCAAGAGCTGCAGAGGATGCCAAGTTTTCAGTTCCAAGCAACACCTGCCAGCTTTTGCACTCAAGACCATTCCCCTCACCTGGCCCTTTGCCGTCTGGGGACTGGATATGGTGGGTCCTTTCAAGACAGCCCGCGGCGGCTTGACACATCTGCTCGTCGCCGTGGACAAGTTCACAAAGTGGATCGAAGCAAAGCCGATCAAGAAGCTGAACGGGCCGACTGCCGTAACATTCATCACCGACATCATTACTCGGTACGGCGTACCGCATAGCATCATCACCGACAACGGCACAAACTTTGCCAAAGGAGCACTGGCACGTTTCTGCGCGACGCAGGGTATCCGACTGGACTTAGCGTCCGTTGCCCACCCGCAGTCAAACGGCCAGGTCGAGCGAGCAAATGGACTCATCCTCTCCGGCATCAAGCCCCGACTGGTGGTACCACTGGAGCGATCGGCCGGCTGCTGGCTCGATGAGCTGCCGGCTGTCCTCTGGAGTCTGCATACTACCCCCAACAAGTCAACCGGCTTCACTCCGTTCTTCCTTGTATATGGTGCCGAGGCTGTCATCCCAACCGACATCGAGTTCGACTCGCCTCGGGTCACCATGTACACGGAGGCGGAGGCCAAGGAAGCAAGAGAAAACGGCGTCGACCTACTAGAAGAAGGCCGGCTGTTAGCACTCACCCGGTCCGCCATCTACCAGCAAGGGTTGCGCCGCTACCACAACCGCAAGGTCAAGCCAAGATCCTTCCAAGAGGGCGACCTTGTGCTTCGGCTGATCCAGCGAACAGCCGGCCAGCACAAGCTCTCGGCCCCTTGGGAAGGCCCCTTCGTCATCAGCAAGGCACTAGGCAACGAGTCCTACTACTTGATCGACGCGCAAAAACCAAGAGCACGCAAGAGGGATGACTCCGGCAAGGAGTTGGAGCGACCATGGAACGCGAACCTCCTGAGAAGATTTTACAGTTAAAAGCAGTATGTATCATGCTACCCTTTTGTATTAAGTACGACACAACAGGCCCCCCGAACAATACTCGAGGACTGCCTTCATTTATCTATGAGTGACGAGTGTCATATCCATAAATGTATCATTACATTTGATTTCTTGTCTGGCACCGGGTTCGACTAGTCGGCCCGGGGACTGGCCGCCTTAAGCTATATTAAAAGTTCTACCTGAAGTAAGACAAGTAGTGTGCCGGCTCCCGAGTCCTCTCTTGTTGAAAGTCGCAGCTCGAAGAACCGACTGTCCGACTAGCAAGAGACAAGGCAGAAAGGACGCCCACACGAAAAACGGCTAAGGACTAATGAACTCATATAGCAAAAAGACGGCCTCCAACCACGCTTGCCGGCAGTCAGAACAGCCGGCTGGCCGGCTTCCCAAACACTTAGCTATAATCCAACAAAGCTAGAGTACTTGCCCTCCCAATTGGCCAAGCACTTCTCCAGCCACAGATTGCAGAGCAACTGTCTGACTGGGGAGGTGGCAACCAAGGGAGGGCGGCAAAGGAAACAGCAGAAGAATGAAAAGCAAAGAACGAGGAAAAGCCAAACGCATGCATAGTCATATATACATATAAAACCCCCAACAGGCCGGCAATCGACATAGTTCAAATACACCCCCAATGGGTGGAATTGTGTAAACTTAACAGAATATTGTTCCAAAAGTGACAAGACAGGAAAACAAAAGATAGCAGACTAGACTAAAGGCGCGGTGCGGGAGCCGGGTTGGTCGGTGGAGACGGCGTCACCGGCTGAAGGAGTGGCCGGCTGGCGGGTCTCGGCCTGGTCACCACCGGTGGCAGGCGACGCACCTGCGAGTGACGTCGTGCTGGAGGCGCGGTGAGGCTGAGGCTGGCCGGCCGCTCCACCATCTGGCCCGGCGTCTTCACCCTCCTCCTCCTCCTCTTCGCCCTCGTCGCTGGAGTCGATCTCCTCCGCCGAGTCTTCACCGTCTGCCGGGTTCAGCCCGAACCACTCCTCCGGCTGGGCAACACCATTGTCATCTACCTCAGGGGCGAAGGCGCTGGTGTCGGTGTAGTCGGCGATCGCCGAAGCCCGCCGGATGATAGCCGGCCGCGCCGGCTCCAGCTCCGTGTCGGCCTGCTGCCGCCAGGTAGCTAGCTGATCCAGACTCAGGCCGGGATAACAGGCCTTGACGAACTCCAGCGCCCGCCTGGCGCCGGACCGGGCCGCCGAAGCCTTCCAGGCTTCAAAGCGGCCGACTGCCACCTCCAGCCAGTCGGCAGTCCGACTGGGGGTGCGGGGAACCACTTCGCCGGGCCAGAGGGCGGCCAATACTTGCGCCCCGGCACGCTGAAGCCGGCGGAGCAGTCGGTGAGCCGGCTGGAGACGGGCCTAGATCGCCAAGAGCTGCTCCTCCAGCGAACGGCCAGCGTTTGGTGCAATCTCGGTGCCAGCCTGCCTTCGTGCTTGGCGGCGGGCCTCGATGATCTGGTTGGCGGCGGTAGAGTAGCCAGGGAAGTACTCTGTTCAAGAAAGAAAGAGAAAGAAGAGAAAACACCAAGTCAGAAAACAAGCCAAAAGCGGCAAGCGGCAAGAAAGGACGAAGAAGCAGGCGGCTTACCGTCAACCAAATCTTTGATCTGGCCATAGCCATTGATCAGCGTCTGCTTTGCTTCGGCCCAGCTAGCCGCCTCTGTCTTGTACTCGGCCTGGAGGGTGGCTTCGCTGTCCTGCACCGCCTTCAGAGCCGCCTTGTGGCTCTCTTCCTGGTCGGCCAACCTCTTGGACAGGCGGTCACGTTCCTGCACCAAGGCGGCAAACTCGGCCTCCTTGGCACGAAGGGCAGCCTGAGAACCTCCCAGCTGCGCCCTCAGGCTGGCGTTGGCCGCTGCAAGGACGGCAGAAAAAGAAGAAGCAATAAGAGGAAGTCGTCAAGGAAGATCCGACCCGACTGCTCAGCAGTCGGCCTGAATCTCGGGAACTACACCCAGTGGGTGCGCTAACGCGCCCCCACGTGAGATAAAGGATGAAGCACTTACCTCGGCTCTCAGTTAGGTCGGCGGTTTCCTGGGTCAGCTCCCGAGCCTGGGAGTTGAAGGCAGCCGCACGAAGATTGTGGTAGTCCTGCAAGACAGGCAGAAGATCGAAGTAAGAACAAGAATAGCAAAGCTAAATCCACTAAGAAGTTCCAAGCCGCCTGCTCAGCAGCCGACTCGAAACTCGGGGACTACACCCAGTGGGTGCGCTGACGCGCCCCCATGGGAGAAACCAAGATCAAGAAGAAGCAAGATAAGAAGACTAACCCGGATGGCCGCCCGCGTCGCAAGGAATTCGTCGGTGTATCGCCTCAACGCCGTAGCCTGGGCCTGGAGCCGGGTCCGGACGTCCTGCGCGGCCACATTCATCACGGCCGTCCCTCCGCCCGACGTCCACCCCGAGGTGGCGCTAGCCACCTCCACATCCTGGGCCGATGAGCTGGAGCCCGCGGCCGGCTGCGGCTCCGACGCAGCCTTTCTCGCGCGCCGGCTCGGCGGCGTCCGAACTGCCAGCTCAGTCCTCGCGGCCGGCTCGCCCCCCGCCGACTGCGCAGGCGGCAGATCAGGCCGGCCGCCTTGAGCCGCCCCAGTCGGCGGGGTCGGTACCGCCGCCCTCTCCAGGATGACGACGTCGTCATCCCTCTCCAGCCCCGTCTGGTCACCGCCGGCTTCTTCTGACGGGGGCTCCGAGGCCCCAGGTGCTGCGACGCGCAGTGGGGTGACCAACAAGGCCCCCTCCGCCATCGCCGCAGCCGCAGCCTCTGCTTGGGCCATGGCTGCGGCGTCAGCGCGCGCCTTCGCCGCCTCCTCCTCCTGCGCCGCCTTGGTGGCGGCCGCCCTCAACGCCTCTGCCTCCCGCACCTCCCGCTCCTCTCGCACCTCCCGCGCGTTCCGCTCCGTCGCCGCCTGAAGATCGGCACGGGAGTCCACGCGGCGAGTGGTGCTCCCAGATCCTCCTGGCGACCCAACAACGGAGGCGGCAGCAGCCCGCTCGAGCGACAATGGAGCTCTGGTTGTTTCGAGAGAAGGACAAGAATTCAGGAGTTACTAGAGAAAAGAAAAGAGAATGCACGAAGGAGTATGTACTTACGCCGACACCGTCTGCGGTTGCTTCACCGCCTTGCGGAAGCGGGCAGCCTTCGCAGCCGCCTCCTCCCGCCTAGTCGCCGCTGCCCCGCCTCGGGGCTTCTTCGGCCGACTGCCGAACAAACCCGGCGCGGCATGACGCTTTTGCCCGCCGCCCCGAGCAGGCGGCGCCGCAGAGGAACCCGCGCCGTGGCCAGACGGTGTGGGACGACTTCAGTCTCGTCGTCGTCCGGCCAGTCGTCGAAGCTGACTCCAAGCCCGGAGCCGCCTGCTTCGCCGCCGGCTTGGCCACCGCCCGCCTTGGTGTTGTCGTCCATAGCGGCGGCCCCCAAGTCGGGGTCCTCCAGATCGTGCTCCGTCCGGTCAGGGACGAATCGGCACTCCGCGTCCGACCCGCCTGCAGGCCGAAGAAGAGGGCTCTGTCGGGACAAGTTGACTAGTCAGAGTCGGCCAAAAGGAACTCGGCGACAAAACTGAGAGAAGAGGAAGAGACAAGGAGAACTTACCGTGGGCGGCGGATGGGCTCGGCAATATGGCTCCTTGCCGAACTGCCACTCTGCGGAGAGCTTGCAGTTCGCAAGGTAGTTCACCATATAGGCCACCTCGTCGTGCGGCATGTCTTTTGTGCACATCCGGCTTGGATCGAGCTGGCCGCTCATCTGACAGATCAGACGAGGGCGGTTCTGGAGCGGGAGCACCCGGCACGTGACGAAGGCGGCCAGCAGATCGGGTCCCGACAAGCCCTCCGACTAGATCATCGCTCGCACTCGGGCGACAGCTGCGGTTCCAGCCGGCGTCAGCGTCACGGCCCGGTAGGACCACTGGGGCCGCCTGCCTACCGGTGGGCCGGCTACGTAAGCCGGCAGATTAACGTAGTCGCCCTGCGGGGCGACGTTCTTCACGTAGAAGTATGATTTCTGCCATCGCTTCACCGACTGGATCAGCGTGATGACGGTGAAGGGGTTGTCGGCAGCCACCCTCCGCATCGCGATGAAGGCGCCACTCTGAGCCGGCACGCCTTGCATGCGTGTGCCCATCTTGGACTGGAAGAACTCCCCCCAGAGCTCGAGGGTAGGGAGGACGCCGAGGTAGCCTTCGCACAAGGTGACGAAGGCAGACAGCAGCACCATCGTGTTCGGGGTGAGGTGGTGCGGCTGGAGTTGGTAGAACTCGAGCCAAGAGCGGAAGATGGCGCTCACGGGCAGGCCGATGCCGTGCAAGAAAGGCGAGCGGAAGACTACCCGCTCGCCTTCCTGCGGCGCCGGCGTAATCTCCTTTGCCGGCGCGAGGCGGACCTCCACCTTCTCCGCGCCGGGCAGCCGCCGCGTCTTGCGGAGGAATTTGACATGATCCGCATGGACGTTGGAGCCGTCCCAATCCCCACCGTACTGCATCGTGGCGTGGGGCTGGCGAGAACGAACGCGGTGGCAGAGGATCGAGTGGTGGAACAGCGTGGCGGCGAGGCGCTGTTGCAAGAAAGGGCAGGAGGAAGAAGATGGTGGAAAGAGGAGGAGCGTGCGAGAGCCTGCCGCTCTCCCCCTCCCCCTACTTATAGCTTCGCAAGGTGAAGCCGGGGAGGCAGGGTGTGGGGTGAGACGTGGGATTAACTGCACCCACTCCCCCCATGCCTCGCGATTATTACGCCCTAAAAGCGTGCCGAAACCGCCGCAGGAAGACGTGTGGGCGGCTTCGGGCCGCAGAGAATCCACGCCTGGGCCCGGGCGTGGGCGTGGCGGGCCCCCGACCTGTGGTGACGTCCCGTCGCGTGCGTGGGCTGGCAGGCTTTTTAGCCAGGGGATGCCACATGGTTCGCAGGCGGCAAGTGGCCGGCCCGCGGCCCGTCGCGCGCGCTGGCCAGCTCCCGCCCTCTGACTCCAAAAAATTTCGCCGAGACGGCGTCCCCAACCAAAGTCGGCTATCAGCTGCCCGCTCGTCAAGATAGGAAGCTGATCGAGCTTCTCGACTCCCACCCAACCTCGAAGCCCAATCAGCTTCGGGGACTACTGCCGGAGTACATAGCCACGGGTAGCCTAACCGACTACCCATGGTTCTTCAAAAATTATCAGGCCATTTGACCCTTCAAGCATTCAAAGCTCTGGGCCGCCTTCCCCCGGTCGGCTACCCCAGAAGCCGACTCTCAGAAGGTGACCCAGCCTCGGCCACCTCCCCCAAGATAGCTACGAGATGGCCGACTCCCGGAAGCCGGCCGTAGAGAGTGCCGACTCCAAGAAGCCGGCCAAGACCGCACCCACCAAAACTGCGCCCACATAATGGTGACAAGACTGGGTGTGGCCACAGTGCGGCCCACTACCCCCGAAGCCCGAGGCAGGCATGGCCACAGGACGTCGTACGGGTCAGCCATCTCCCGTCCGGCTTGGCACTGTAGCCACGATGGCCTCAACGTCATCCACGACGGGTGCCAGTGCGGCCCACGGGCGGCGGGCCCCTTTAGCCAGAGAGAGGCGCGAAGGCGGCCCGGCCTCCCCCAGTCGGCCAAGGGCATAGCCGGCCCCCAGAAGCCGGCTACCCCCTCCCTCGAAGCATGTGCCACATTAAGGAGACAAGACGAGGTAAGGCCACAGTGAGAGCCCTCGAGGCGGCACACTGTAGCCACGCTTACCTCGACGAAGCCCTCGTCATCAGGGACGAGGCTACAATAAGCAGCCGCCGACAAGACCCCTAGGCGATGGGGCCGGCCTGTCGACCAAGAGGCCGGCAGCCGGCGGGACCCACCTGTCGGCGGGCCCCAACGGCCGGCGGAGAAGCCGGCGAGCACAGACACTGACGACTGGGACCCGCGCCCAGCCTGATTACAATTGTACCCCCGGGGGGTAGGCCTATAGAAACCCCCCGGGGCACCCATGCAAAGGGTTGGCTTCGTAGAGTTACACACACACCATAGAGAGAGGGAAGCAAGAGCTAGCCTTGCTCTTCTTCTCCCTTGAACCCGACAGCTCAAGGTGCATTTGTAGCTACTCGTTCTGATTTAGTGATCATGCGGAGACCCCGGAGAGCAGGACTAGGGGTGTTATCTCCACGGAGAGCCCCGAACCTGGGTAAGATTCGCCGGTGTGCATGTCTTTGCCTCATCCCGTTTCCAGGCACCGGCAACGTCTTACTGGCTCCCACCATGATAAGCCACCCGTTGGCATATGTCGCACCTACCACCCGACAGCTTGCTTGTGCTTTTCAAGGAAGCATTGCAGCAGTATCGGTGTTACCTGAGGAAATCACACTTTGATGGCAAGTCTATAAACGAATTTCTGGTAAAGTCTCCTATGCTAAATTTAGAAGACATTGAATGGAAAAACCTTGTTATGCGCTGGTCTCGTTCCCAGGATGAGGTACTGTCTATGAAATCACATGACAATTTGAACTTCTACTTTTCCGCATGTGCGTTACGGATCTTTTTTGCAGGAAATCTACTCGAAGAAGAATTCCGGTTTGACAAGAACGACAGGATATCGCAAATATGCTGCCCGCTGCTTTGCTCTTGTTGGTACCTGTTGTCCTGTATCACTGTACTTGCATACATACCTGGCTCATTATGTGACAGCAGTATGCATGATAGCTTGCTTATCAATTGTTCGCTCCAAATTATCTGATCTGTATGAATGGTAACATTAGTGTAGAACATATCCAATGCCAATGTTTTTTTAGCTCTGCATTGTTCTTGTAAGTACATGCTGTCCTTTATCAGTGTACTTATAATGACAGGTAGTTGTTCATGTACCATCACTCTGCAGCTTATTTTCCTTTGCCCTCCATTTTCTACACATCAGATCTATATTTACTCTTACCATAAGGATGGTACTGAAGAAGTTTAGCTGTGCATTGCTCTTGGCTGTACCTTTTGCCTGTATCGCTGCACTTACATTTATAGCTACTTGGTTATGTAGCATCACTATTCATCTTATCTTAAATATTCTCCATTTTTTTGTATATTATCACATCTATATTTACTCTTAACAAAATGTACAATAAAGGCAATGCTTTTGAAGAAGATTATGTGGTAAACTTCTTGAATTGCTCCCCCCCATCAGCATGGACAAGGCCTTTATAGAGCCTGTCTTCACCAATAATGTAAGTTTGTCCATCTCAAGCCTTCAAACTTTGTTGTATATATTTGGTTAGGCATTACTGCAACAACTATTTATTTTTGGTGTTTGCATCAAATTGCTTGTTTAAAGTTTATTATGTAGTTCATAAACAAAAGTGTGTCCTTTCTCAATTTAAGTTTTCAGTTGTACAACCAAGTTCCTTCTTCATACCATGTAAATTAAACTATACAGAGCAAGTGATCTTGTTTTGCACTGCATGTATGCTTCTGTTCTTCATCCGTAATCCAGTGGTGTGGTGAACCTACCCACTACAGCACAATGTCATATTCTGCAATGTCTTAACTATGAACAATGTCAAATCATTCTACTATTATTTAAACCGTCTCTTTATTTGCCAATGTGAAATGGTATAAATTGACAGCACACTAACCATTGATAATTATGAGTTCTTGATCTGTAATCCAGTGGTGTCGTGAAGCTGCCAACTCCTTCACAATGTCATTTCCTGCATGTCTTGACCTGAACAATACCATATTGTGTTAATGCAATTTTAAACTGTGTCACTTTATTCGTCAGTAAGAAATGTGATGAATTGTCAGCACTGATACTTTTATGTGCAAAACCTGTCATCTGTCTGCTTGTTTATCTTTCAGAGTGAGGAAGATATAAGTGTTGAACAAGCGCAGTCTCATCATCTTGCTCAGCTGCTTGCGCTGCAGCTCCCCAGCAGGGCTAACCTTTCTTGAACTCTATTGAAGTGCTGTCGGTTTTGTATATTATTTTGTCGGCGTGTTTATTTGCACTGGTGGCGATCTTTGATGCCCAGTGTATGTAATCTGCTGTCTGCTTGTGCTTTATTATCATAGTGGCGAACTTTGATGCCCAGTGGATGTAATATGTCGTAATTTCTTTATTGTATAGTCTAGGTTTTTTCTTATTCACGATGCTGCCGTTATTTTACTGTATATATATCCTGTCTTCGCAGTAACCGGCCAAACCGTAAAATTACGGTACATAATCGGGCCGTCATGCAATCACGATGTAGGTTGGGCCTAAAACGTGCCGAACAGCTCACGGGCCGGCAGCAGCCCGAAATGAACCCCGGCCCATGATTGTGCGAATCAAATCACGGGCTTTTAATAGGCCAAAATTGTCTCGGTCCTTGTTTGTCCCAATCAGATATCGGCTGCGAGCAGGCCGGATGCAAACCGGGCCGTAGTTAGGCCCAACTATATGACGGGCTTTTAAAGGCCGATATTAATATAAGGCCGAAACGTTAAACGGGCCTTTAACAGGCCAAAACTAATATCAGGCCGAATTACTAAGTGGGCCTTTAGCAAGTGGGCCCAAAAGCATAGTGTCCAGTTGACGGGCCGAATCTGATATGGGCCATAATTGAGCACAAAGCCTCTTAAAGGGCCGGACCTGATCTGGGTCGTAATTTGGCCCAGAACATGGTAGGCTTTTAACGGGTCGGATCTCATATGGGCCACTATTAGGCCCGGAGCGTGGCAGGCCATTAATGGACCGGATCAAATATGGGCCGGCATTTGGCCCAAAACATGGCAGCCAGTTAATGGCCGGCCTACTAGGGTCCTATAGCTGGGCCGGCCAATTAAAGTCGGTGAAATCTCGTGGGCCTTTAGCTAGGCCGGCCCATTATGATCCGCAAGAATCTTGTGGGCCTTTACCTGGGCCGGCCCATTATGGCACACAAAAATCTTGTGGGCCTTTACCTGGGCCGGCCTAGTATGGCCTGCAAAATCTTGTGGGCCTTTAGCTGGGCCAGCCCATTATGGTCCACAAAATCTCGTGGGCCTTTAGCTGGGCCAACCCATTATGGTCCGCAAAATCTTGTGGGCCTTCAGTTGGGCCGGCCCATTTAAACTTGATGGGCCGTTCCACGTGTCAACATATCATAGGCGTGTCTCTCCCTTTGGATAAGTGACACCTGTGCCGACGCAGACCTGACACGTGTCTCCTCCAGCCAATGATGATTTTACACGTGGAAAATCCCCATTGGTAGGGGCTGTTAATGGGTTATCGGATCCAAAACCCAACCTGATAGCTTAACGGCGTTCCGTTACGATGGATGCCACGTGTCGGTCACCCTTGACGAAAGCACTTCTGTAACGCGCGATTTATCGTCATGGAAGTGGACACTTCCGTGATGATAATTTTGGTAATGTCATGGAATACTTCTACGACAGCACAGGTATGACTATCTTGATTCTGTCATATTTGTCATGGATGTACATGCATGACAAAAAACGCGACCTATTGTGACAAACACGTATCATCACGGAAGTGTATTTTTTTGTAGTGCTTATTAATCCATGATGCAAGCTGAATTGGGGGCTGGATCGGAACGCAGGCGCAGCTGCCCACTTGGAACCATGGGGCTCGGTGATATAGAACCACTCCTACTGCCATAAGTCGGAAGATTCTGTGAAGGATCCGTTTAGCCAAACAGCGCTGGTAAGCTTGCTCACTGAGGCTCCACCACACTCCGCCTGCTCCCCCTCCATCACTTGCGGCTTCACATTGAAGGTCTTGAGCCACAAGCCGAAGTGTGGAGGAGTTTGGAGGAAGGCTTCGCACGTGACGATAAACGACGAGATGAGAAGAACAGAGTTCGGGGCGAGATCGTGAAAATCTAGTCCATAATAGAACATGAGCCCCCGGACGAAGGGATTAAGGGAAAACCCTAACCCTCGAAGGAAGTGGGAAACAAACACGACCCTCTCGCCGGATCTGGGGGTGGGGATAACCTGCCCTTCCGTGGGAAGCCGATGGAGGATTTCTGCGGTCATATATCTTGCCGTCCGAAGCTTCACGATATCCTCCTCTGTGACAGAAGAACACACCCACCAGCCTCGACGGCTGGATCCGGACATGACTAAGGCTTGCGGCGATTGAAACCTGGGTGTTGGAACTCAAGGTAGTAAGGGTTGAGGAAGAAGCAAGCGTGGAGAAGAAAGACGGGTCTGTACCCCTTTATAAAGGCCGTGAATATCGAACGCCTCCTCCTGGGCCTTAAGGCTTGCCTATTCCCAAGGAGTTGTACCCTAAACACGGTTGGGTTACCCACGTCCGTGTCGATAAAGAATCCCTTAATAAGGGGACACGATCTTTGCTTGGATAAGACATGCCAATGACAACCGCATCTCGAAACGTGGGGCAGCAGGCGAAAAAACGGTTCGAAATAATGACCGGACTGACATGATGTCATGTTGTAAAAAGTTGCCAGAGGATTGGACTTATAAATTATTATGCCCTCTGTGGAAGTATAAGCTACTTGTGTTGCAGAGCCAAACTCGAGCATCCGAAGACCATTGTAAAGCATCTGGAAAGAGGGGAACCCGCCTTGCAATGCCGAAGACAAATCTGCGCGCCGGACTCCTCGTCATTGAAGCCAGGTTTAGGGGCTACTGAGGGAGTCCTGGACTAAGGGGTCCTCGGGCGTCCGGCCTTTTAGCCATGGGCCGGACTGATGGGCTGTGAAGATGCGAAGACCGAAGACAGTACCCGTGTCCGGATAGGACTCACCTTGGCGTGGAAGGCAAGCTTGGCGACCAAATATGTAGATTCCTTTCCTTGTAAGCAACCTTGTGTAACCCTAGATCTCTCCGGTGTCTAAATAAACCGAAGAGCTTAGTCCGGATAGAGATAGACTCATTACCATAGTCATACAGGCTAGGCTTTTAGGGTTTAGCCATTACGATCTCGTGGTAGATCAACACTTGTAATACTCATATTCATCAAGATCAATCAAGCAGGAAGTAGGGTATTACCTCCATAGAGAGGGCCTGAACCTGGGTAAACATCGTGTCCCTGTCTCATGTTACCATCGACCTTAGACGCACAGTTCGGGACCCCCTACCCGAGATCCGCTGGTTTTGACACCGACACCCCATCCCACATATATAAAGGAGGGGGAAGAGGAGGCCGGCCCTAGAGGGGGCGCGCAAAGGGGTGGAGTCCTACTTGGACTCCTGGTCCAAGTAGGATTCGGCCCCCCCTTTCCTATTCCAACTAGGAGAAGGAGGAACGAGGAGGAGGGGAGAAGGGAAGAGGGGGGCGCCGCCCCCTCCTAGTCCAATTCAGACCAGCCCATGGGGGGGCACGACCACCCCTTGAGGCCCTTCTCTCCTTTCCCCTCAAGCCCATTAAGGCCCATTACTCCCTAGGGGGTTCCGGTAACCTCCCGGTAGTCCGGAAAATACCCGAAACACTTCGGAACCATTCAGGTGTCCGAATATAACCTTCCAATATATCGATCTTTATCTCTCGACCATTTCGAGACTCCTAGTCATGTCCGTGATCTCATCCGGGACTCCGAACATACTTCGGTCATAAAACTGACATAACTCATAATACAAATCGTCATCGAACATTAAGCGTGCGGACCCTACGGGTTCGAGAACTATGTAGACATGACCGACACACATCTCCGGTCAATAACCAATAGCATAACCTGGATGCTCATATTGGCTCCTACATTTTCTACGAAGATCTTTATCGGTCAAACCGCATAACAACATACGTTGTTCCCTTTGTCATCGGTATGTTACTTGCCCGAGATTCGATCGTCGGTATCATCATACCTAGTTCAATCTCGTTACCGGCAAGTCTCTTTAGTCGTTCCGTAATGCATCATCCCGCAACTAACTTATTAGTCACATTGCTTGCAAGGCTTATAGTGATGTGCATTACCGAGAGGTCCCAGAGATACCTCTCCAATACACGGAGTGACAAATCCTAATCTCGACCTATGCCAACCCAACAAACACCTTCGGAGACACCTGTGGAGCATATTTATAATCACCCAGTTACGTTGTGACGTTTGATACCACACAAGGTGTTCCTCCGGTATTCGGGAGTTGCATAATCGCATAGTCAGAGGAACATGTATAAGTCATGAAGAAAGCAATAGCATTAAATCTTAACGATCATAATGCTAAGCTAACGGTTGGGTCTTGTCCATCACATCATTCTCTAATGATGTGATCCCGTTGATCAAATGACAACACATGTCTATGGTCAGGAAACTTAACCATCTTTGATTAACGAGCTAGTCTAGTAGAGGCATACTAGGGACACTTTGTTTTGTCTATGTATTCACACATGTATCAAGTTCCCGATGGCGTTTGCCTCGCCTCGCTGCAAGGCGTCGACGACGCCTGCGCGGCGAGCTGCCTCATCGATCTGCTCGGCGAGACTCGCATCTCCGACGAGCCCGCGTCCGACGCGGGCACGGACTACCCCGAGAGCCACCTCGTCAGCCTCCTCGAGCAGCTTCACGTCTCTAGCGAGCCCGCTGCGGATGTGGAGTCGGTCGGCTCCACAGACCCGATGCTCGTCGACTCCGACACGGCATCGCTCGACGCCTACCCCTCCGACGTGGTGGTCTTCGACGATCCTCTCCCTCGAGCTGACAGTGGCAGCAGCGCTGTCACCGAAGTGTTGGTCATCAGCCACGTCGCCAACTCGGGCGAGAACGCCCATGACGCCCTGCAAGCGGCGATGCACGACCTATCCGTCCCCATCCCGGCCGACGCCGACACCGAGACCCTGGAGGCACGCCGCCTCGCCCTCGTCGCGGAAGGCCAGAAGATTGCCTCCATGAGACGCCTCACCGAGGCCCACCAGCGCGAAGTCGACCGCGCCGCCTTCGGTACGCTGCCGCCTAGCGGGCCGAGCCGAGCCGGCTTCGTCCAGAAGTGCGGCGCGGCTATCGCCAGCATGCTGGGGGCAGATCGCCCCGTCTACGCCACCCCTCTCGAGAATCTGCGAGCCGCACAGGCGGCCGCTGAAGAGCTAAATGGGCTGGGAGCCGACGAGCTCCCCTACATGACAAGGCGGATCCAGCAGCTGATCAACGCGGCTGCAGAACGGCATGAAGCCGGCGCAGGCGCCGATAGTCACCCCCCGCGCCGAGAGCACGCCGCGACGTCCCGCTCGCCGACTGCGAGCGGCACCCGCAGCCGGACTCGTAACACCATCGAGCGCGACGCGGAAGGCCGCCCTCGAGCAGTGGACGCCAAGGAAATCCGCCTCCTCCCCCGCCTCGAAGGGAGAGACGTCTCACCCCGCCGCCCGTCACGCACCCGACTCTTGGTGACCGACTAGGCTGCCGAGAAGGAGTCGGCGAGAACGACGCCCGCCACCGGATCGACTGCCTTGCTCGATCCCTGGCGCTAGAAGAGGAAGACGATGTCGGCCCGCCATGCTTTGGCCCCCGCATCCGCGACGAGCCCTTCCCCAAAGGGTTCTCGCTCCCCAGAGACACGCCAAAGTACAACGGCTCTGTGAAGCCGGAAGATTGGCTCATCGACTATTCTACTGCGGTCAGCATAGCCAACGGCAACCGACGCATAGCCGTGAAGTACGTTCCCCTCATGCTGCAAGGCACGGAGCGCACCTGGCTCAATAGGCTCAAGCCCTACAGCATCAACAGCTGGCTGGACTTCACGGAAGTCTTCGTCCGCAACTTCACCAGCACGTACAAGCGGCCTCCCAAGCCTCGCCAGCTCTCCCTGTGCGTCCAAGGGCCCAATGAGTCGACCCGCGACTACCTCACGTGGTGGGCCGAGCTCCGCAACTCCTGGGAGGGGGTGCACGCGGTTCAGGCCATCGAGTACTTCACCGCCGGGTGCCGAGAGGGCACCCTCCTCAAGCACCGACTCCTCTGCGACGAGCCGGCTACCCTCGACGAACTGCTGATCATCGCGGACAAGTACGCCACGGCCGACTCCTCGATGAAGACCGAGCTCCGAGTGGACGCCTCTGGGAAGGTGCTCGCTCTGGCTCCAAAGACGCTGGCTGGCGACTCCAATCGGCGCCCCTACCAGAACAATCACAAGCGCAAGGCCCCCATGCCGCCTTCCACCAGTCGGCAAGTGGCCACAGTTGAAGATGAGCAGCCCGAAGAGCGGCCCGCTCCCAAGAAGAAGGGTGGCAGGCCGGCTTGGCAGCCGGCTTTCTCTTACGAGCAGACTCTCGACGCCCCCTGCAAGTTCCACAGCAGCGCGAAGCCGTCCAACCACACGACCCAAAAATGCCACTGGCTCACGCGAATCTCCAAGGGCGAAGGGCTGGTGCCGCCTCCGCCTCCCGGCCCGCCGCCTCCAGCCCCCCAGCAGCCGGCGGCTCGGCCGGCATGCGGAGCCATCCAAGATGAATTCCCTGAAGAGCACGCCGCCTACGTCTTCTTCACAAGCCAAGCAGAAGACAAGCGCAGTGGGCGCCGTCAGCATCAAGAGGTCAACACGGTCGCCTCTAGCGCCCCCGAGTTCATGCACTGGTCCGAGAAGCCCATCAACTGGAGCCAGGCCGACTACCCAGAGGTGATGCCATACCCTGGCTCCTATGCACTAGTCTTGGATGTCACCCTCGTGACGGAGAGGCGAGCTGCCCGATTCTCCCGCGTCCTGATAGATGGCGGAAGCAGTATCAATATACTGTACTGCGATACCATGGAGAAGCTGAACATCAAGGCAAAGCAGCTTATGCCAAGCCGGACCATGTTCCATGGCATCGTCCCCGGCTTGTCTTGTTCCCGGATCGGCAAGATCAAGATGGATGTTCTCTTCGGAGACAAGGATCATTATCGCCGAGAAGCGATCTGGTTTGAGGTAGTGGATCTGGAGAGCCCCTACCATGCTTTGCTTGGCCGACCTGCTCTGGCCAAGTTCATGGCTGTGCCCCACTACGCCTACCTGAAGATGAAGATGCCGAGCTCGAAGGGGATCATCACCGTAGCCGGCGACTACAAGAAGTCCATCGTGTGCGCCGTGGCCAGCAGCCGGCTGGCCGAGTCCCTCGTAGTGGCGGAAGAGAAGAAGATGCTGGAGCGGGTTGTGGCCATGGCCGGCAAGCAGCCGGCCCTGTCCCCTAATCCCAAATATTGTGATGCACAAGGCTCCTTGCAGCCGGCCAAGGAGACGAAGAAGATACCTCTGGACCCGGAGAATCCGGAAAGGTTTGCTGTCATTGGGGAAAACCTGGATAGTAAATAGGAAGGCGAGCTCGTCGACTTCCTCCATGAGAATCGAGACATTTTTGCATGGTCCCCAAAGGACATGCCGGGTGTCCCGAAGGATTTCGCCGAGCACAAATTACACGTCCGAGCCGACGCGAAGCCGGTCAAACAGCCCCTTCGCCGACTGTCAGAAGAGAAGCGAAGAATCGTAGGAGAAGAGATAGCCCGGCTCCTCGCCGCTGGCTTCATTATGGAAGTATTTTTTCCAGAGTGGCTTGCCAACCCAGTTCTGGTATTGAAGAAGAACAACAAGTGGCGCATGTGTATAGACTACACCAGCCTCAACAAGGCCTGCCCCAAAGATCCGTTTGCTTTGCCACGGATTGACCAAGTGATAGACTCCACAGCCAGATGCGAGCTGTTGAGTTTTTTGGATGCCTACTCAGGGTACCATCAGATCAAGTTGGACCCAGCTGACCGCCTGAAGAGTGCCTTCATCACACCATTTGGAGCTTTCTGTTACCTGACTATGACATTCGGCTTGAGGAATGCCGGTGCCACTTTTCAGCATTGCATGCAGAAATGCCTCCTCAAGCAACTTGGCATAAATGCCCACGTCTATGTAGACGACATTGTGGTGAAGACAGAGAAGCACGGCACCCTGCTGGAAGACCTCAAAGAAACATTCGCCAACTTGCGCCGATTCCAAATCAAACTCAACCCCGAGAAATGCGTGTTCGGAGTACCAGCCGGCCAGCTGCTAGGCTTTCTGGTCTCCGAACGCGGCATCAAGTGCAACCCTGTGAAGATCAAGGCCATCGAGAGGATGGAGATTCCCACCAAATTGCGAGATGTGCAGAAGTTCACTGGGTGCTTGGCCTCCCTAAACCGCTTTATCAGCCGGCTAGGAGAAAAGGCTCTCCCCCTGTACCGACTCATGAAGAAGTCCACTCACTTCGAGTGGAATGACCAAGCCGACCAAGCCTTCCATGAGCTGAAGAAGATGCTGACCACCCCACCTGTCCTGGCGGCACCGACTGAGAAGGAGCCCATGCTCCTCTACATTGCCGCGACTAGCCGAGTGGTCAGTACAGTTGTGGTGGTCCAGCGCCCGGAAGAAGGCCGAGCCCAGCTAGTCCAGAGGCCGGTGTATTATCTAAGCAAAGTACTATCCAGCTCAAAGCAAAACTACCCGCACTACCAGAAGATGTGCTATGGGGTGTACTTCGCCGCCAAGAAGCTGAAGCCCTACTTTCAAGAGCATCCCATCACGGTCGTATGCACCGCCCCACTTGCCGAGATCATAGGCAGTCGGGATGCATCCGGCCGGGTGGCTAAATGGGCCATTGCGCTGGCGCCTTACACAATCTTCTACCAGCCCCGCACCGCCATCAAGTCCCAAGCATTGGCCGACTTCCTCGTCGACTGGGCCGAGACCCAGTACCTACCGCCGGCTCCCGACTCTACCCATTGGCGGATGCACTTCGATGGGTCCAAAATGCGCACTGGCTTGGGAGCCGGCATCGTCCTCACCTCTCCCAAAGGCGACAAACTCAGATACACGCTGCAAATCCAATTCGCCGCCTCCAACAACGTGGCCGAGTACGAGGCGCTCGTACATGGGCTCCGGCTAGCCAAAGAGCTCGGCATACGCCAGATCCTGTTTTACGGCGACTCAGACTTGGTGGTCCAGCAGTCATCTGCCGACTGGGACGCCAAGGACGCGAACATGGCGAGCTATCGATTCCTCGTCCAACAGATCAGTGGGTACTTCGAAGGGTGCGAGTTCCTTCACGTGCCAAAGGCCGACAACGACCAAGCAGATGCCCTGGCACGGATCGGCTCCACCCGACAGGCTATACCGACCGGCATCTCCCTCCAGCGCCTCCTCAAGCCATCCATCAAGCCGTCCCCAGAGTCGGACTCTATCTTCGTACCGCCTGTCCCCGATGCAGCCGGATCCGACTGGAAGAATCCCGCAGGCGACACGTGGACTTCGACAACTGGCTCGCCGACTGCCGTTGTCGCACCCGGCCCGGGGACTGCAGCAACACAAGAAGCGGTGGCCGACTCCAATTTCACGCCACCCGACCCACCCACCTGAGTCATGGTGGCTACACTAACAGAAGAAGAAGTCACAGCTCCATCTTGGGCCCAGCCCATCCTCAGATTCCTAGTCAGCAGAGAGCTGCCGGCTGATGAGATCTCAGCAAGACTAGTGCAACGACGAGCCGGAGCATATGCAATAATCAACACAGAGCTTGTCAAGTGCAGCGTCACTGGAGTCTTCCAGCGTTGTGTCGAGCCAGAAAAAGGAGTGGCAATCCTCAAGGATATCCATCAAGGCGAATGCGGCCACCACGCAGCCTCAAGGTCACTTGTGGCCAAGGCTTTCCGCCATGGTTTCTTTTGGCCGACTACTTTGGAAGATGCCAAAGAGATAGTCAAGAGCTGCAGAGGATGCCAAGTTTTCAGTTCCAAGCAACACCTGCCAGCTTCTGCACTCAAGACCATTCCCCTCACCTGGCCCTTTGCCGTCTGGGGACTGGATATGGTGGGTCCTTTCAAGACAACCCGCGGCGGCTTGACACATCTGCTCGTCGCCGTGGACAAGTTCACAAAGTGGATCGAAGCAAAGCCGATCAAGAAGCTGAACGGGCCGACTGCCGTAACATTCATCACCGACATCATTACTCGGTACGGCGTACCGCATAGCATCATCACCGACAACGGCACAAACTTTGCCAAAGGAGCATTGGCACGTTTCTGCGCGACGCAGGGTATCCGACTGGACTTAGCGTCCGTTGCCCACCCGCAGTCAAACGGCCAGGTCGAGCGAGCAAATGGACTCATCCTCTCCGGCATCAACCCCGACTGGTGGTACCACTGGAGCGATCGGCCGGCTGCTGGCTCGATGAGCTGCCGGCTGTCCTCTGGAGTCTGCGTACTACCCCCAACAAGTCAACCGGCTTCACTCCGTTCTTCCTTGTATATGGTGCCAAGGCTGTCATCCCAACCGACATCGAGTTCGACTCGCCTCGGGTCACCTTGTACACGGAGGCGGAGGCCAAGGAAGCAAGAGAAGACGACGTCGACCTACTAGAAGAAGGCCGGCTGTTAGCACTCAGCCGGTCCGCCATCTACCAGCAAGGGTTGCGCCGCTACCACAACCGCAAGGTCAAGCCAAGATCCTTCCAAGAGGGCGACCTTGTGCTTCGGCTGATCCAGCGAACAGCCGGCCAGCACAAGCTCTCGGCCCCTTGGGAAGGCCCCTTCATCTTCAGCAAGGCACTAGGCAACGACTCCTACTACTTGATCGACGCGCAAAAACCAAGAGCACGCAAGAGGGATGACTCCGGCAAGGAGTCGGAGCGACCATGGAACGCGAACCTCCTGAGAAGATTTTATAGTTAAACACAGTATGTATCATGCTACCCTTTTGTATTAAGTACGAAACAACAGGCCCCCCGAACAGTACTCGAGGACTGCCTTCATTTATCTATGAGTGACGAGTGTCATATCCATAAAGTTATCATTACATTTGATTTCTTGTCTGGCACCGGGTTCGACTATTCGGCCCGGGGACTGGCCGCCTTAAGCTATATTAAAAGTTCTACCTGAAGTCAGACAAGTAGTGTGCCGGCTCCCGAGTCCTCTCTTGTTGAAAGTCGCAGCTCGAAGAACCGACTGTCCGACTAGCAAGAGACAAGGCAGAAAGGACGCCCACACGAAAAACGGCTAAGGACTAATGAACTTATATAGCAAAAAGACGGCCTCCAACCACGCTTGCCGGCTGTCAGAACAGCCGGCTGGCCGGCTTCCCAAACACTTAGCTATAATCCAACAAAGCTAGAGTACTTGCCCTCCCAATTGGCCAAGCACTTCTCCAGCCACAGATTGCAGAGCAACTGTCTGACTGGGGAGGCGGCAACCAAGGGAGGGCGGCAAAGGAAACAACAGAAGGATGAAAAGCAAAGAACGAGGAAAAGCCAAACGCATGCATAGTCATATATACATATAAAGCCCCCAACAGGCCGGCAATCGACATAGTTCAAATACACCCTCAGTGGGTGGAATTGTGTAAACTAAACAGAATATTGTTCCAAAAGTGACAAGACAGGAAAACAAAAGATAGCAGACTAGACTAAAGGCGCGGTGCGAGAGCCGGGTTGGTCGGTGGAGACGGCGTCACCGGCTGAAGGAGTGGCCGGCTGGCGGGTGTCGGCCTGGTCACCACCGGTGGCAGGCGACGCACCCGCGCGTGACGTGGTACTGCAGGCGCGGTCAGGCTGAGGCTGGCCGGCCGCTCCACCATCCGGCCCGGCGTCTTCACCCTCCTCCTCCTCCTCTTCGCCCTCGTCGCTGGAGTCGATCTCCTCCGCCGAGTCTTCACCGTCTGCCGGGTTCAGCCCGAACCACTCCTCCGGCTGGGCAACACCATTGTCATCTACCTCAGGGGCGAAGGCGCTGGTGTCGGTGTAGTCAGAGATCGCCGAAGCCCGCCAGATGATAGCCGGCCGCGCCGGCTCCAGCTCCGTGTCGGCCTGCTGCCACCAGGTAGCTAGCTGATCCAGACTCAGGCCAGGATACCAGGCCTTGACGAACTCCAGCGCCCGCCTGGCGCCGGACCGAGCCGCTGAAGCCTTCCAGGCTTCAAAGCGGCTGACTGCCACCTCCAGCCAGTCGGCAGTCCGACTGGGGGTGCGGGGAACCACTTCGGCGGGCCAGAGGGCGGCCAATACTTGCGCCCTGGCATGCTGAAGCCGGCGGAGCAGTCGGTGAGCCGGCTGGAGACGGGCCTGGATCGCCAAGAGCTCCTCCTCCAGCGAACGGCCAGCGTTTGGTGCAATCTCGGCGCCAGCCTGCCTTCGTGCTTGGCGGCGGGCCTCGATGATATGGTTGGCGGCGGTACAGTAGCCAGGGAAGTACTCTGTTCAAGAAAGAAAGAGAAAGAAGAGAAAACACCAAGTCAGAAAACAAGCCAAAAGCGGCAGGCGGCAAGAAAGGACGAAGAAGCAGGCGGCTTACCGTCAACCAAATCTTCGATCTGGCCATAGCTAGATGAAGCTACATGGGAAAGGGAAGATTTTCTTCAGGCAGAGTATCCATATCTATTCGAGGATCAGCTGAAATCTCGAGGACGAGATTTTTCCTAAGGTGGTAGGTGTTGTGACACCCAAAATTTTATTTGGATTTTTCAAAAAAATTCTTTGACTTGAGGGAGGTGATTTAAATTTTCCTTCAAAAGAACCCTTCCTCTCAAGATATTTTTCTTATTGGCAAGAGTTTTTATTTGGATTCACCCAAGACATGATTTTGGTCTTGGAGGTTCTTTCTTTTTATTTGGGACTCAAACCAAAATACTTCTCTCTTGGAAAAAAATGTCTTTTGACAATTCCTTTTGAAAGGCCCTATAACTTTTGGAATGATCTTTTTCCTCTTTCAACAAATCTCTCTTGCCATGACCTATGTGCAAATCCTCTTCCACAAACCTTTCCCCACCTTTGGATCATGATGTACCTCAAATCCAGCAAGTTGAGCCTCTCCATATATTTATTTTCCATTTATCTCTCATCAAAAACAATGTATGCCTTCTATCTTGATCCTTGGAGGTTTTCAAAGGAACTACCCTTTCTGTTTTGATTCTTGCCCCCAAACCAATTTCCCTTCCTAGTCCTTTGAACCCTCAACCAGGATCCATGAAGATCCACTGGTCTCCAGTTCAAACTTTTCAAACTACACCTGCTGCAAGTTTGGACCAGATTTGCCAAATTTGATGAAATTCATTCAAATCTTTCTCCAAAAATTCTGAGAAAAATCAGGCAGCCTCTGGGTGCATTGAGAGGCCACCTCACCAAGTCCCAGCTCCAGGAAAAATTTCTTCACACCAAATCATTTCATCAAACACCTTCAGAGCACTGTCAATGTCATGTTCAGTCAAATTCAGTTAACAGTGTCTGAACCACTGTCGTTTCTTCAGTGTCCGTTGCCAATCTCGCCAGTGCCTCGGCGTCGCCGTGTTTCCTGTCCCCTCCCCCTTGTCCTCTGCACCGCACGAGCGCCTGGATGCTTGCGGGCGTCGGCGACGAGCTGGAAGAGGTGCGCCGCCCCGTGACCGACGGCAGTGGCGGCTTTGCGGCCGCCAGAGGGAGGCGCAGCCCAGACGGCGCCCCCCAGCGCCGCCCAAGCCACCGGAGGCCGCCGCGTGGTCTTCCACTCCCCCGTGCGCGCTGCCACCCTCGTCGTGAACCGCTAGGCGCGGAGCGCGCTCTCTGCCGCCGCCGTGCCAGTACGGCGACCCCGACGAAGACCGACGCCATTACGCCATGCCCGACCGAGTTTAGCAGTGGAACGGGACCAGTAACTCTCACTGGTGCTGCCTGGCCACCTAAACCCTCTGCCAAGCCACTGCCTCGCCGTAATCGCTCGCCGGAGATTCTCCGTTCACGGCCACCCCCTCGAGCCGCCTATAAATAGAGGCCCCGAGCTCCAGCTAGCACCCACACCACCTCTGCACTCCACCAAGACCCCGCCTAGCCACTGGAAGAGCCCCGAGGGAGTCTCCTTCCTCAACTCCGGCCGCCGCGACCCGCCACGGGATCCAGCTCGATTCGCTCCCGTGCGTGCACCTCTGCCTCCCAACTCTTGCCAGTAGCTCTCTAGTGCATCCCTCCTTCTGACCCGCACTTCAATTCGAAGTTTGCAGCACACGACCGGAGTTCCCCACCATCGCCCGAGCCGCCGTCCGCCGGAGAAAGTGTCGCCGTCGACGTGGTGCTCTCCGACGCCCAAGTCCACCACCCACCGACGCGGAAGGACACGCTGATACTCTTGGTACACTCCGATCTCCCTGACTCGCCGTGGTTTGACGCCGGCGACCACCGCAGCCTTCGGGCGCCGGCGAGGTTTTTTCAAACCTGACATGTGGACCCCCACGTCAGCCTCTCTTCTTTCACCCCCGAAGCGTTTTTTGTTGGCGCCTATGGGCAGAGTACGTTTTCTCTGTGGGCTGGCGCGTTTCTATTCGAACCATTTTCTATTTTCTCAGTGAAGCCCCTGGAACTTTTCTGTTTCATTACAGATGAGTCCCTGGACAGAAACCCTTATAACTTTTTAATAAAAAGTGATTTTGAGTGATTCTTTTTCTGACAGTCTTATGGGATTTATTTGAAAAAAAATTGGACAGCTTTTCTGCACACGTTGGTTTTCACGTTAGTATGCTTTTTTCGCTATGCCGTAGGTTCCGGGAGAGGTGACGGAGCCGCGAACTTCGCCGAGCTAGACTCCGACTTCTCCGAACCAGGCAAGCATGTTTGAACCTTTGATATGATAGGTGTTTTGCATGTTTGCGTGAAAGGTTGTGCATGGCATATGAGCATCAGTGAGTATCTCGTTGCATGTGAGGCAACTACCCGTTTGTTCCAAAGTTACTGTGATCTCTGATGAGAGATGGCCTAGTCATGTGGTGACATGAAGGGCAGTAAGGTGGTACTATTGTAGCATGCCAGCCTTACGTCATCCGATTAATTCCGACGTTAACCTGGACGGAGTCACGTTATCGTTCTTCCCCCTTCCGTGCTACCACATGTTTTCTGCCAGCATGCGGTTTAGTAAGTTGGTAAGCTCTTTCCGTGTACACACCAAACAGAGGGGCCGGGATGATGGTTCCATGGCCCTGGATTAAAGCCAGTCATCCGGTCAGGGGGCATGGGTGTTTCCGGTTGGGACCGAGAGGGGGGCACCGCTTAGAGCGCGCGTATAGAAATTTTGATCCCATGCTACGCGAGGTTGTAGCCTCCCCGTCTCAAGGTTTTTCTTGAACGTTGCCGAGGGTGATTCCTGGCTTCGGAATGTTGAATGGGTGTGTACTGGTTAGACGTGTTTCTTCCAACTAGTCCCCGTGACTACTGAAATCCGTTGGCTGTGGTTAAAGTACAAACTCTGCAGAGTCAAATCCTTCCGAGTCATCGTATTCATGGTCAAGTAACGTGATTAGCGTATCCATGTCTATGTCATAGCCTCGTGTTATATTTTTTTTCTTTCCGGCAAGCGAGCGTGAGTAGTAAACTTGGCTGAACGTTATTCCTGTGGATGGACTAACCCTGTTGTTTATCTCATGCCTGATTATTCTCTTGATATGATTTAAAATTCATGAGCCACTAAGTTATGAATATAAGCCCTTTATGTGATGTCGCTCAGACGTCCGACTGTGGCATGTTTTGTCTTTTACTTTCAATATAAGCCCTTTATGTGATGTCGCTCAGACATCCGACTGTGGCATGTTTGTCTTTTACTTTCAATATAAGCCCTTTATGTGATATCGCTCAGACATCCGACTGTGGCATGTTTGTCTTTTACTTTCAATATAAGCCCTTTATGTGATGTCGCTCAGACGTTTGATTGTGGCACGCACTGCCTTTTAATTTCTATTATAAGCCCTTTATGTGGTGTCGCCTTGACGCCCGACTGCGGCATTGTTATTCTTGCATTTTCCTCTCGAGGAGTCATTCAGACCCTCATTTGGCACCCAGTATATTATTTTGGGGATTTCGGGAGGACTACCGCCTGACTTCTCTTTTATTTCCCGTGCAGTATTATCTCTATGTCTGAGTGCACCTGTTAACCTGTTCATATGCATCATGTCTACATTTGTTATATCTTATGTCCGAACTGTCTTGCGAGTACTTTCATAGTACTCACCTGGCTTGTTGATTTGGCCAGATGTTGACGAAGGCGTCTCACGGATGAAGAGTTTGATAGTGAGTCCGACGCCTAGAGGAATCCCAGTCAGTCCCGTGCGATCCTGGATATTGGTCACTTGTATTATATACGCTTCCGCCACCCGCAATAAATCTCCTCGAGCTTCACTCCGACGCTCGAAGAGCTGTAGTTTTCAGGAGTCATATCACCCGCTCCGCTGTGATATTTTCCACCACCGTTGTTATCGTGAGTTAGTAGTTATGCCACCCTATCCGCCATTATGTTTTATCGGCGTGCATGTAATAAATTGTTGAGCAGTCTCGGCTCAACTTTGTATTATATTCAGTACTCCTGGTATTTTTCTTCCGTGACCAAGATATTGTCTACCAGTGAGAAGGAATTCTTCTTTACTGGTCCGTAAAAGGGATTGGTCTCTCAATAAATATTTTTATTGAAAAACCGGTCGTGACATCGCCGCTGCCCCGCCTCGGGGCTTCTTCGGCCGACTGCCGAACAAACCCGGCGCGGCACGACGCTTTTGCCCGCCGCCCCGAGCAGGCGGCGCCGCAGAGGAACCCGCGCCGTGGCCAGACCCCGGCTGACGGCGTGGGACGACTTCAGTCTCGTCGTCGTCCGGCCAGTCGTCGAAGCTGACTCCAAGCCCGGAGCCGCCTGCTTCGCCGCCGGCTTGGCCACCGCCCGCCTCGGTGTTGTCGTCCATAGCGGCCGCCCCCAAGTCGGTGTCCTCCAGATCGTGCTCCGTCCGGTCGGGGACAAATCGGTGCTCCGCGTCCGACCCGCCTGCAGGCCGAAGAAGAGGGCTCTGTCGGGAAAAGTTGACTACTCAGAGTCGGCCAAAAGGAACTCGGCGACAAAACTGAGAGAAGAGGAAGAGACAAGGAGAACTTACCATGGGCGGCGGATGGGCTCGGCAATATGGCTCCTTGCCGAACTGCCACTCTGCGGAGAGCTTGCAGTTCGCAAGGTAGTTCACCATATAGGCCACCTCGTCGTGCGGCATGTCTTTTGTGCACATCCGGCTTGGATCAAGCTGGCCGCTCATCTGACAGATCAGATGAGGGCGGCTCTGGAGCAGGAGAACCCGGCGCGTGACGAAGGCGGCCAGCAGATCGGGCCCCGACAAGCTCTCCGACTGGATCATCGCTCGCACTCGGGCGACAGCTGCGGTTCCAGCCGGCGTCAGCATCACGGCCCGGTAGGACCACTGGGGCCGCCTACCTACCGGTGAGCCGGCTACATAAGCCGGCAGATTGACGTAGTCGCCCTGCGGGGTGACGTTCTTCACGTAGAAGTATGATTTCTGCCATCGCTTCACCGACTGGATCAGCGTGATGACGAGGAAGGGGTTGTCGCCAGCCACCCTCCGCATCGCGATGAAGGCGCCACTCTGAGCCGGCACGCCTTGCATGCGCGTGCCCAGCTTGGACTGGAAGAACTCCCCCCAGAGCTCGAGGGTAGGGAGGACGCCGAGGTAGCCTTCGCACAAGGTGACGAAGGCAGACATCAGCACCACCGTGTTCGGGGTGAGGTGGTGTGGCTGGAGTTGGTAGAACTCGAGCCAAGAGCGGAAGAAGGCGCTCACGGGCAGGCCGATGCCGTGCAAGAAATGCGAGCGGAAGACTACCCGCTCGCCTTCTTGCGGCGCCGGCGTAATCTCCTTCGCCGGCGCGAGACGGACCTCCACCTTGTCCGCGCCGGGCAGCCGCCGCGTCTTGCGGAGGAATTCGACGTGATCCTCATGGACGTTGGAGCCGTCCCAATCCCCGCCGTACTGCATCGTGGCGTGGGGCTGGCGAGAACGAACGCGGCGGCAGAGGATCGAGTGGTGGAACAGCGTGGCGGCGAGGCGCTGTTGCAAGAAAGGGCAGGAGGAAGAAGATGGTGGAAAGAGGAGGAGCGTGCGAGAGCCTGCCGCTCTCCCCCTCCCCCTACTTATAGCTTCGCAAGGTGAAGCCGGGGAGGCAGGGCATGGGGTGAGACGTGGGATTAACTACACCCACTCCCCCCACGCCTCGCGATTATTACGCCCTAAAAGCGTGCCGAAACCGCCGCAGGAAGACGTGCGGGCGGCTTCGAGCCGCAGAGAATCCACGCCTTGGCACGGGCGTGGGCGTGGCGGGCCCCTGACCTGTGGTGACGTCCCGTCGCGCGCGTGGGCTGGCAGGCTTTTTAGCCAGGGGATGCCACGTGGTTCGCAGGCGGCAAGTGGCCGGCCCGCGGCCCGTCGCGCGCGCTGGCCAGCTCCCGCCCTCCGACTCCAAAAAAATTCGCCGAGACGGCGCCCCCAACCAAAGTCGGCTCCCAGGTGCCGGCTCGTCAAGATAGGAAGCTGATCGAGCTTCTCGACTCCCACCCAACCTCGAAGCCCAATCAGCTTCGGGGACTACTGTCGGAGTAAATAGCCACGGGTAGCCTAATCGACTACCCATGGTTCTTCAAAAATTATCAGGCCATTTGACCCTTCAAGCATTCAAAGCTCTGGGCTGCCTTCCCCCGGTCGGCTACCCCAGAAGCCGACTCTCAGAAGGTGACCCAGCCTCGGCCACCACCCCCAAGATAGGTATGAGATGGCCGACTCCCGGAAGCCGGCCGTAGAGAGTGCCGACTCCAAGAAGCCGGCCAAGACCGCACCCACCAAAACTGCGCCCACATAATGGTGACAAGACTGGGTGTGGCCACAGTGCGGCCCACTACCCCCGAAGCCCGAGGGAGGCATGGCCACAGGACGCCGTACGGGTCAGCCATCTCCCATCTGGCTCGGCACTGTAGCCATGTTGGCCTCAACGTCATCCACGACGGGTGCCAGTACGGCCCACGGGCGGCGGGCCCCTTTAGCCAGAGAGAGGCGCGAAGGTGGCCCGGCCTCCCCCAGTCGGCCAAGGGCGTAGCCGGCCCCCAGAAGCCGGCTACCCCCTCCCTCGAAGCATGTGCCACATTAAGGAGACGAGACGAGGTAAGGCCACAGTGAGAGCCCTCGAGGCGGCACACTGTAGCCACGCTTACCTCGACGAAGCCCTCGTCATCAGGGACGAGGCTACAATAAGCAGCCGCCGACAAGACCCCTAGGCGGTGGGGCCGGCCTGTCGACCAAGAGGCCGGCAGCCGGCGGGACCCACAATTCGGCGGGCCCCAACGACAGGCGGAGAAGCCGGCGAGCACAGACACTGACGTCTGGGACCCGCGCCCAGCCGGATTACAATTGTACCCCCGGGGGGTAGGCCTATATAAACCCCCCGGGGCACCCGGGGCACTCCTGTATCACTGTACTTGCATACATACCTGGTTCATTATGTGACAGCAGTATGCATGATAGCTTGCTTATCAATTGTTCGCTCCAAATTATCTGATCTGTATGAATGGTTACATTAGTGTAGAATATATCCAATGCCAATGTTTTTTTTAGCTCTGCATTGTTCTTGTAAGTACATGCTGCCTTTATCAGTGTACTTATAATGACAGGTAGTTGTTCATGTACCATCACTCTGCAGCTTATTTTCCTTTGCCCTCCATTTTCTACACATCAGATCTATATTTACTCTTACCATAAGGTTGGTACTGAAGAAGTTTAGCTGTGCATTGCTCTTGGCTGTACCTTTTGCCTGTATCGCTGCACTTACATTTATAGCTACTTGGTTATGTAGCATCACTCTTCATCTTATCTTAAATATTCTCCATTTTTTCGTATATTATCACATCTATATTTACTCTTAACAAAATGTACAATAAAGGCAATGCTTTTGAAGAAGATTATGTGGTAAACTTCTTGAATTGCCCCCCCCCCATCAGCATGGACAAGGCCTTTATAGAGCCTGTCTTCACCAATAATGTAAGTTTGTCCATCTCAAGCCTTCAAACTTTGTTGTATATATTTGGTTAGGCATTACTGCAACAACTATTTATTTTTGGTGTTTGCATCAAATTGCTTGTTTAAAGTTTATTATGTAGTTCATAAACAAAAGTGTGTCCTTTCTCAATTTAAATTTTCAGTTGTACAACCAAGTTCCTTCTTCATACCATGTAAATTAAACTATACAGAGCAAGTGATCTTCTTTTGCACTGCATGTATGCTTCTGTTCTTCATCCGTAATCCAGTGGTGTGGTGAACCTACCCACTACAGCACAATGTCATATTCTGCAATGTCTTAACTATGAACAATGTCATATCATTCTACTATTATTTAAACCGTCTCTTTATTTGCCAATGTGAAATGGTATAAATTGACAGCACACTAACCATTGATAATTATGAGTTCTTGATCTGTAATCCAGTGGTGTCGTGAAGCTGCCAACTCCTTCACAATGTCATTTCCTGCATGTCTTGACCTGAACAATACCATATTGTGTTAATGCAATTTTAAACTGTGTCACTTTATTCGTCAGTAAGAAATGTGATGAATTGTCAGCACTGATACTTTTATGTGCAAAACATGTCATCTGTCTGCTTGTTTATCTTTCAGAGTGAGGAAGATATAAGTGTTGAACAAGCGCAGTCTCATCATCTTGCTCAGCTGCTTGCGCTGCAGCTCCCCAGCAGGGCTAACCTTTCTTGAACTCTATTGAAGTGCTGTCGGTTTTGTATATTATTTTGTCGGCGTGTTGATTTGCACTGGTGGCGATCTTTGATGCCCAGTGTATGTAATCTGTTGTCTGCTTGTGCTTTATTATCATAGTGGCGAACTTTGATGCCCAGTGGATGTAATATGCCGTAATTTCTTTATTTTATAGTCTAGGTTTTTTCTTATTCACGATGCTGCCGTTATTTTACTGTATATATATCCTGTCTTCACAGTAAACCGGCCAAACCGTAAAATTACGGTACATAGCCGTCATGCAATCACGATGTAGGTTGGGCCTAAAACGTGCCGAACAGCTCACGGGCCGGCAGCGGCCCGAAATGAACCCCGGCCCATGATTGTGCGAATCAAATCACGGGCTTTTAATAGGCCAAAATTGTCTCGGTCCTTGTTTGGCCCAATCAGATATCGGCTGCGAGCAGGCCGGATGCAAACCGGGCCGTAGTTAAGCCCAACTATATGATGGGCTTTTAAAGGCCGAAATTAATATAGGGCCGAAACGTTAAACGGGCCTTTAACAGGCCAAAACTAATATCAGGCCGAATTACTAAGTGGGCCTTTAGCAAGTGGGCCCAAAAGCATAGTGTCCAGTTGACGGGCCGAATCTGATATGGGCCATAATTGAGCACAAAGCCTCTTAAAGGGCCGGACCTGATCTGGGCCGTAATTTGGCCTAGAACATGGTAGGCTTTTAACTGGGCGGATCTCATATGGGCCACTATTAGGCCCGGAGCGTGGCAGGCCATTAATGGACCGGATCAAATATGGGTCGGCATTTGGCCCAAAACATGGCAGCCAGTTAATGGGCCGGCCTACTAGGGTCCACAAAATCTTGTGGGCCTACAGCTGGGCTGGCCCATTAATGTCGGCGAAATCTTGTGGGCCTTTAGCTAGGCCAGCCCATTATGATCCGCAAGAATCTTGTGGGCCTTTACCTGGGCCGGCCCATTATGGCACACAAAAATCTTGTGGGCCTTTACTTGGGCCAGCCCATTATGGCCTGCAAAATCTTGTGGGCCTTTAGCTGGGCCAGCCCATTATGGTCCACAAAATCTCGTGGGCCTTTAGCTAGGCCAACCCATTATGGTCTGCAAAATCTTGTGGGCCTTCAGTTGGGCCGGCCCATTTAAACTTGATGGGCCGGTCCACGTGTCAACATATCATAGGCGTGTCTCGCCCATTGGATGAGTGACACCTGTGCCAACGCAGACCTGACACATGTCTCCTCCAGCCAATGATGATTTTACACGTGGAAAATCCCCATTGGTCGGGGCTGTTAATGGGTTATCGGATCCAAAACCCGACCTGATAGCTTAACGGCGTTCCGTTACGGTGGATGCCACGTGTCGGTCACCCTTGACGAAAGCACTTCTGTGACGCGCGATTTATCGTCATGGAAGTGGACACTTCCGTGATGATAATTTTGGTAATGTCATGGAATACTTCTACGACAGCACAGGTATGACTATCTTGATTCTGTCATATTTGTCATGGATGTACATGCATGACAAAAAACGCGACCTATTGTGACAAACACGTATCATCACGGAAGTGTATTTTTTTGTAGTGCTTATGAATCCATGATGCAAGCTGAATTGGGGGCTGGATCGGAACGCAGGCGCAGCTGCCCACTTGGAACCATGGTGCTCGGTGATATAGAACCACTCCTACTGCCATAAGTCGGAAGATTCTGTGAAGGATCCTTTTAGCCAAACAGCGCTGGTAAGCTTGCTCACTGAGGCTCCACCGCACTCCGCCTGCTCCCCCTCCATCACTTGCGGCTTCACATTGAAGGTCTTGATCCACAAGCCGAAGTGTGGAGGAGTTCGGAGGAAGGCTTCGCACGTGACGATAAACAACGAGATGAGAAGAATAGAGTTCGGGGCGAGATCGTGAAAATCTAGTCCTTAATAGAACATGAGCCCCCGGACGAAGGAAGTGGGAAACAAACATGACCCTCTCGCCGGATCTGGGGGTGGGGATAACCTGCCCTTCCGTGGGAAGCCGATGGAGGATTTCTGCGGTCATATATCTTGCCGTCCGAAGCTTCACGATCTCCTCCTCTGTGACAGAAGAAGCCACCCACCAGCCTCGACGGCTGGATCCGGACATGACTAAGGCTTGCGGCGATTGAAACCTGGGTGTTGGAACTCAAGGTAGTAAGGGTTGAGGAAGAAGCAAGCGTGGAGAAGAAAAACGGGTATGTACCCCTTTATAAAGGCCGTGAATATCGAACGCCTCCTCCTGGGCCTTAAGGCTTGCCTATTCCCAAGGAGTTGTACCCTAAACACGGTTGGGTTACCCACGTCCGTGTCGATAAAGAATCCCTTAATAAGGGGACATGATCTTTGCTTGGATAAGACGTGCCAATGACAACAGCGTCTCGGAACATGGGGCAGCAGGCGAAAAAACGGTTCGAAATAATGACCGGACTGACGTGATGTCATGTTGTAAAAAGTTGCCAGAGGATTGGACTTATAAATTACTATGCCCTCTGTGGAAGTATAAGCTACTTGTGTTGCAGAGCCGAACTCGATCATCCGAAGACCATTGTAAAGCATCTGGAAAGAGGGGAACCCGCCTTGCAATGCCGAAGACAAATCTGCGCGCCGGACTCCTCGTCATTGAAGCCAGGTTCAGGGGCTACTGAGGGAGTCCTGGACTAAGGGGTCCTCGGGCGTCCGGCCTATTAGCCATGGGCCGGACTGATGGGCTGTGAAGATGCGAAGACCGAAGACAGTACCCGTGTCCGGATAGGACTCACCTTGGCGTGGAAGGCAAGCTTGGCGACCAAATATGAAGATTCCTTTCCTTGTAAGCGACCTTGTGTAACCCTAGATCTCTCCGGTGTCTATATAAACCGAAGAGCTTAGTCCGGATAGAGATAGACTCATTACTATAGTCATACAAGCTAGGCTTTTAGGGTTTAGCCATTACGATCTCGTGGTAGATCAACTCTTGTAATACTCATATTCATCAAGATCAATCAAGCAGGAAGTAGGGTATTACCTCCATAGACAGGGCCCGAACCTGGGTAAACATCGTGTCCCCTGTCTCATGTTACCATCGACCTTAGACGCACAGTTCAGGACCCCCTACCCGAGATCCGCTGGTTTTGACACCGACACCCCCCTCCCACATATATAAAGGAGGGGGAAGAGGAGGCCGGCCCTAGAGGGGGCGCGCAAAGGGGTGGAGTCCTACTTGGACTCCTGGTCCAAGTAGGATGCGGCCCCCCTTTCCTATTCCAACTAGGAGAAGGAGGTACGAGGAGGAGGGGAGAAGGGAAGAGGGGGGCGCCGCCCCCTCCTAGTCCAATTCAGACCAGCCCATGGGGGGGCGTGACCACCCCTTGAGGCCCTTCTCTCCTTTCCCCTCAAGCCCATTAAAGCCCATTACTCTCCCGGGGGGTTCCGGTAACCTGCCGGTACTCCGGAAAATACCCGAAACACTTCGGAACCATTCAGGTGTCCGAATATAACCTTCCAATATATCGATCTTTACCTCTCGACCATTTCGAGACTCCTAGTCATGTCCGTGATCTCATCCGGGACTCCGAACATACTTCAGTCATAAAACTGACATAACTCATAATACAAATCGTCATCGAACATTAAGCGTGCGGACCCTACGGGTTCGAGAACTACGTAGACATGACCGAGACACATCTCCGGTCAATAACCAATAGCAGAACCTGGATGCTCATATTGGCTCCTACATATTCTACGAAGATCTTTATCGGTCAAACCGCATAACAACATACGTTGTTCCCTTTGTCATCGGTATGTTACTTGCCCGAGATTCGATCGTCGGTATCATCATACCTAGTTCAATCTCTACCGGCAAGTCTCTTTACTCGTTCCGTAATGCATCATCCCGCAACTAACTCATTAGTCACATTGCTTGCAAGGCTTATAGTGATGTGCATTACCGAGAGGGCCCAGAGATACCTCTCCAATACATGGAGTGACAAATCCTAATCTCGACCTATGCCAACCCAACAAACACCTTCGGAGACACCTGTGGAGCATATTTATAATCACCCAGTTATGTTGTGACGTTCGATACCACACAAGGTGTTCCTCCGGTATTCGGGAGTTGCATAATCTCATAGTCAGAGGAACATGTATAAGTCATGAAGAAAGCAATAGCAATAAATCTTAACGATCATAATGCTAAGCTAACGGTTGGGTCTTGTCCATCACATCATTCTCTAATGATGTGATCCCGTTGATCAAATGACAACACATGTCTATGGTCAGGAAACTTAACCATCTATGATTAACGAGCTAGTCTAGTAGAGGCATACTAGGGACACTTTGTTTTGTCTATGTATTCACACATGTATCAAGTTTCCGATTAATACAATTCTAGCATGAATAATAAACATTTATCATGATATAAGGAAATAAAATAATAACTTTATTATTGCCTCTAGGGCATATTTCCTTCATTCCCCCACTTGCACTAGAGTCAATAATCTAGTTCACATCGCCATGTGATTTAACACCAATAGTTCACATCTTTATGTGATTAATACCCATAGTTCACATCGCCATGTGACCAACACTCAAAAGGTTTACTAGAGTCAATAATCTAGTTCACATCGTTATGTGATTAACACCCAAGAGTAATAAGGTGTGATCATGTTTTGCTTGTGAGAGAAATTTAGTCAACGGGTCTGCCACATTCAGAGCCGTATGTATTTTGCAATTTCTCTATGTATACAATACTCTGCATGGAGCTACTCTAGCTAATTGCTCCCACTTTCAATATGTATCTAGATTGAGACTCAGAGTCATCCAGATCCGTGTCAAAGCTTGCATCGACGTAACTCTTTACGACGAACTCTTTATCACCTCCATAACCGAGAAATGTTTCCTTATTCCACTAAGGATAATTTTGACCACTGTCCCGTGATCTACTCCTAGATCACTATTGTACTCCATTGCCAAAATCATGCTAAGGTATATAATAGGTCTGGTACACAGCATAGCATACTTTATAGAACCTATGACTGAGGCATAGGGAATGACTTTTCATTCCCTTTCTATTTTCTGATATGGTCGGGTTTTGAGTCTTTACTCAACTTCACACCTTGCAACACAGGCAAGAACTCCTTCTTTGACTGTTCCATTTTGAACTACTTCAGAAACTTGTCAAGGTATGTACTCATTGAAAAAATTTATCAAGCGTCTTGATCTATCTCTATAGATCTTGATGCTCAATATGTAAGCAGCTTCACCGAGGTCTTTCTTTGAAAAACTCCTTTCAAACACTCCTTTATGCTTTCCAAAAAATTCTACATCATTTCTGATCAACAATATGTCATTCACATATACTTATCAGAAATGATGTAGTGCTCCCACTCACTTTCTTTTACATATAGGCTTCACAAAAAGTCTGTATAAAACCATATGCTTCGATCACCTTATCAAAGCGTATATTCCAGCTCCGAGATGCTTGCACCAATCCATAGATGGATCGCTGGAACTTGCACACTTTTTTAGCACCTTTAGGATTGACAAAACCTTCTTGTTGCATCATATACAACTCTTCTTTAAGAAATCCATTAAGGAATGTTGTTTTTGACATCCATTTGCCAGATTTCATAAAATGTGGTAATTGCTAACATGATTCGGACAGACTTTAAGCGTCGCTACGAGTGAGAAAATCTTATCGTAGTCAACACCTCGAACTTGTCGAAAACTTTGTGTGATAATTCGAGCTTTGTAGATAGCAACACTACTATTAGCGTCCGTCTTCCTCTTGAAGATCCATTTATTCTCAATGGCTCGCCGATAATCAGGCAAGTCAATCAAAGTCCATACTTTGTTCTCACACATGGATCCCATCTCAGATTTCATGGGCTCATCGTCGCTTCCTCATAGTTCATAGGTTTGTCATGGTCTAGTAACATGACTTCTAGAACAGGATTACTGTACCACTCTGGTGTGGACCGTACTCTGATTGACCTACGAGGTTCGGCAGTAACTTGATCTGAAGTTTGATGATCATCATTATTAGCTTCCTCACTAATTGGTGTAGGAATCACTGGAACTGATTTCTATGATGAACTAGTTTCCAATTTGGGTGAAGGTACAGTTACCTCATCAAGTTCTACATTCCTCCCACTCACTTCTTTCGAGAGAAACTCCTTCTCTAGAAAGGATCCATTCTTAGCAACGAATATCTTGCCTTCGGATATGTGATAGAAGGTGTACCCAATAGTCTCCTTTGGGTATCCTATGAAGATTCATTTCCCCGATTTGGGTTCAAGCTTATCAGGTTGAAGCTTTTTCACATAAGCATCGCAGTCCCAAACTTTAAGAAACGACAGCTTAGGTTTGTTTCCAAACCACAGTTCATACGGTGTCATCTCAACGGATTAGATGATGCCCTATTTAACGCGAATGCAGCTGTCTCTAATGCATAACCCCAAAATGATAGTGGTAAATCGGTAAGAGACATCATAGATCGTACCATATCTAATAAAGTACGGTCACGATGTTCGGACACACCATTACACTATGGTGTTCCAGGTGGCGTGAGTTGTGAAACTATTCCACATTGTTTTAAATGAAGGCGAAACTCGTAACTCAAATATTCGCCTCCGTGATCAGATTGTAGAAACTTTATTTTCTTGTTACGATGATTTTCCACTTCACTCTGAAATTCTTTGAACTTTTCAAATGTTTCAGACTTATGTTTCATTAAGTAGATATACCCATATCTCCTCAAATCATCTGTGAAGGTCCGAAAATAACGATACCCGCCGCGAGCCTCAACACTCATTGGGCTGCATACATCAGTATGTATTATTTCCAATAAGTCAGTTGCTCGCTCCATTGTTCCGGAGAACAGAGTCTTTAGCCATATTGCCCATGAGTCATGGTTCACAAGCATCAAGTGATTCATAATCAAGTGATTCCAAAAGCCCATCAGCATGGAGTTTCTTCATGCGCTTTACACCAATAAGACCTAAATGGCAGTCCACAAATAAGTTGCACTATCATTATTAACTTTGCATCTTTTGGCTTCAATATTATGAATATGTGTATCATTACGATCGAGATTTAATAAACCATTCACCTTGGGTGTATGACCACAGAAGGTTTTATTCATGTAAACAGAATAACAATTATTCTTTGACTTAAATGAATAACCATATTGCAATAAACATGATCCAATCATATTATGCTCAATGCAAACACAAAATAACATTTATTTTAGGTTCAACACTAATCCCGAAGGTAAAGGGAGTGTGCGATGGTGATCTTATCAACCTTGGAATCACTTCCAACACACGCACTACAGGAAGAGTAGAAGAAGAAGAAGAAGAAGTAGTAGAAGAAGAAGGTTTTTACCCTTTTCCTTCTCATTCTTCTTCTTTTATTCTTTCTTTTTCTTCTCTTTCTTCTTCTATTCTTTCTTTTTCTCCTCTTCCTTGTTTTTCTTCTTATTATTCCTTATTTGTGTCATTTTATAGCTTATATAGGTAATTATGCCATTTTTTAGCTAACTAAGCTTATTATGTCAATTTGGAGGAAAATAAGGTAAGTATAGGTCATTTTTGTGCTAACATAAGTAATTTTGGAGCTAACCTAGCTAAAATGGATCATATTGGAGCTAACCTAGGTAAACTTGGTCATTTTGGAGCTAACCTAGGTAAAATAGACCATATTGGAGCTAACTTATCATATTAGAGCTAACTTAGCATATTAGAAATAACTTAGCATATTAGAGATAACTTAGCATATTAGAGCTAACTTATGTCATTTCGGAGGAAACAAAGCTAAGTATAGATCATTTTGGAGATCTGACATACCTGACATAGTTCACTCCTCCTTCTTCTCCTTCTCCTTCTCCTTCCTCATCCTGATACGCCAAGAGCGGCGAGGCAGTGGAGGCAGTGGGATGTAGTCTTCTAACACAATTGGCATGGTCATGTCGCCTGGCAGTGGGATCGCCGGCGCCACGACCATCGCGAGGTCATTGTCAGGCACCACCACCATCACGAGGCCATCTTCAGGCAGCACTATCGCTAGGTCATCCTCGGCCACCACCATCTCTTGCCCATCGTCAGCCACCACCATCGCTAGGTCATGCTCAGCCACCACCATCTCTTGCCCATCTTCAGCCAGCACCTCCTCATCCCCACTCTACTCCTCTTCTTCCCCACTCCATTCCGGATCATCCCACTGCTGCTTTTGCTGCAGCCAGAGTCGCTGCTGCTTTGGCTATAGCCAGAGTCGCTGTTGCTGCTCCCATTGCCTGGCCGAGTGCAACAATGACCGTTAACAATCAATGTGAGACAAAGTCAAATGTAGAGGAAGAAGAGGCAGAACGTACTGGCATCATCGCCGTCCTGGTAGCGCATGCGACACATAGTCGTGTTGAACACCTTCACGGTGAGCATGGCGTCGCCGTCGTACCTGAAGAGAAGGAAGTACCCATGCTGCAGGTCGTAGGCACGGTAGAAATGCTCCCAGCCATGACACAGGTACATGTGGCCATACCTGATCACCACCTCCACGTCCCAATGCCTGCGAAGCCCGCTGTCGGCCTGTCGCAGCTTCACATTCTTTGGCCGATGGCTGTCCAGCATCTTCATAAAAGTGTCAGGCATCCTCTGCAGTTTGGGACAAGGAGTGATGTAGCAAACAACAGAGTTATCATAATGAGGCGGGTGAAGGGGAGATCTCTCCTTTTATATACCTTCCTCCTGGAGAAAGTCCCAAGTATGATATTGAAGAACTCGAAAGCATCCAACTCGTACTCCGGTGTGGCAGAGCGGAGCCTGCGGTGGCGGCCTCCCTCCATCTCTGAGAAGCAGCAGAAGAGACCAATTACTACCCTTACAACATTATCAAACAACATTATAGCAGTAGAAGTTTTGAGCAGAAGATAATCAACTACACGAAGTTATCATTTCACATTCAAAAAGCAATGCACTTGTGGACATATGATGGCAACAGCTTGAACCCTTCAAAACTTGGGATTTCTTTATAAATGAAACAAAACTGAAAATGTAAACCAAATTAACAAGTTGCAGTTACTTGGATTAACATTTGGTTTTAATTTAACTATAATATGCAAGGGATGATATTGCTCAGATATGTGTTACAAAACTGAGAAACAAGTTTGAAGAGAGAATAACAAGCACTAGTGTTGGCACTCTACTTTGGGCAGTTAGTTAGTGGAAATTTTGCTAATAGAGATGCTTTGACTGATTTCCTGGAACGTAAATAATTTCCTGGAACCCAAAAACCATTGGATACGGAAATAGCAATATTTGCATCAATAAATAACTATTTCTTGCTACAAGTGCCAGTAATATCTTAATGAGAGGGGGTCGTCAGTGTTATTCATTCATTCAGATCACTAGTCAGCCTCAAGGCATAGCTACCTTTGTTTCAATGCATCTATCTTTTAGGTTTCTATCATTCCTCAAAGTTTTTTTTATAACAATCCCCTCCCTTTATTATCCTAATTCTTGCTACAAGTGCCATGGCTTCAATCAGCAACAAAATAATACATACTGATGCCGATGGCCCTGCCTATGGCTTGGTCGATGTCGATGTATCATGTTCATAGAAAATAGATTGTTGAAATTAACAACATTGCTGGAAATTTCTGATTATGTTGTGCTTTGTTGAGATTGTGGTAGTGTTACTCATCGCCAAAAAGGAAATGGTAGTGTTAAAAAAAACATGTCAATCACTAGTCCATGGGAAAATGGCTTCCAAGAGTTAGAAGCATCTATATATTGCATTGTCGTGGGCCTCTTTGAATTGAAGGAGTTTTTTTAATCCTTCAAATTTCTCTTTTCATGTTGGTCGTTTAATTTGTTGGATTGAATCCAGTAGGAATATTTACTAAGGATTCATTTGTATTCGTTCCATAAGAATTATAGCGCCCACCCAAAGACTCTTGAAAAGAATCCATACTTTTCTTTGCGATGCAACCAAACCAAAAACCGTGCGTGATTCATATGGGCATAACTTTGCGATCTTTTTATTTTATGTTTCTAGAATCATGTGAATCAAAGATGCCCTAAATTGTTTATCGACGATCAAATCTAACAACCACATAGTTCTGCTATGGCACACTTACTTGAGGGCGAGGAGCACTTACTTGAGGGCGAGGAGCGGTTGAGGTCGAGGTCGGGTGGCGCGGGGCAGAGGAGGGGGTCCCCTGGGTGACGGCGGCGGTGCGGTGACGGGGTTGGCGGGGGGCGGAGAGGGGGTCGCCGGGGCGGCGCGGCGATGTGGGTGGCGTGGAGCGGCGACGGCACGGGGGCGGGGCGGCCGGCGACGAGGGTGGCACGGGCGGCGGCGGCTCGGGCACGGTGCGGAGACAGGGGACAGAGAGACAGAGGGGTCGGGCACGGGCGTGTTTGATTTTTAGTTAGGGCTAGGTTCTTTGCCGTCTACTAGCAGACGGCAAAGAGCCTAGCTAATGGACGTCAGTTTGTGCACTTTCTTGGCCGTCTGCTAGCGGACGGCAAATAAAGTGGCCGTTAGGTGGCTGTCGCTAGTGGGCCACCCTCCCTCTTTGCCGTCAGCGAGCAGATGGCAATGCATCTATGTCGTCAGCTAGCGGACGGCAAAGAGCCGGCTGACGGCAAACAATATCTTTGACGTCAGCTTATTCTTTGCCGTCAGTTTCATTTAACCTTATGGCAAAGACCCTCTCTGCCATCAGCTAGCTGACGGCAAAGAGCCAGCTGACGGCAAAGATCCTGATTCCAGTAGTGACATCGTCACCTCGCCCTCAACTAGTCTTTGTTCATTTTGTAACTCCTGTTTCAAGTTACTAATCATAGCAAATGAAGCAGTATCAAATACCCAGGGGCTACTATGAACACTAGTAAGTACACATCAATAACATGTATATCATATATAATTTTGTTCACTTTGCCATCCTTCTTATCCACCAAGAATTTGGGCAGTTCCACTTCCAGTAACCATTTCCTTTGCAGTAGAAGCACTCAGTTTCAGGCTTGGGTCTAGCTTTGGGCTTCTTCATGGGAGTGGCAACTTGCTTGCCATTCTTCTGGAAGTTCCCTTTCTTTCCCTTGTCCTTTTACTTGAAACTAGTGGTCTTGTCAACCATCAACACTTGATGCTTTTCTTGATTTCTACCTTCGCCGATTTCAGCATCGCGAAGAGCTCGGGGAATCCTTTTTGTCATCCCTTGCATATTATAGTTCATCACGAAGTTCTAGTAACTTGGTGATAGTGACTAGAGAACTCTGTCAATCACTATCTTATCTGGAAGACTAACTCCCACTTGATTCAAGCGATTGTAGTACTCAGACAATCTGAGCACATGCTCACTGCTTGAGCTACTCTCCTCCATCTTGTAGGCAAAATTCTTGTCAGAGGTCTCATACCTCTCGACTCGGGCATGAGTCTGAAATACCAATTTCATCTCTTGGAACATCTCATATGCTCTGTGGCGTTCAAAACGTTTTTGAAGTCCCAGTTTTAAGCCGTAAAGCATGGTGCACTAAACTATCAAGTAGTCATCATACTGAGCTTTGTCAAACGTTCATAATGTGTGCATCTGCTCCTGCAATAGGTCTGTCACCTAGCGGTGCATCAAGGACATAATACTTCTGTGCAGCAATGAGGATATCCTCAGATCACGGACCAAGTCCGCATCATTGCTACTATCATCTTTCAACTTATTTTTCTCTAGGAACATATCAAAAAATAAACGGGGAGCTACATCGCGAGCTATTTATCTACAACATAATTTGCAAATACTATCAAGACTAAGTTCATGATAAATTAAAGTTCAGTTAATCATATTACTTAAGAACTCCCACTTATATAGACATCCCTCTAGTCATCTAAATGATCACGTGATCCAAATCAACTAAACCATGTCCGATCATCACGTGAGATGGAGTAGTTTTCAATGGTGAACATCACTATGGTTGATCATATCTACTATATTATTCACGCTCGATCTTTCGGTCTCAGTGTTCCAAGGCCATATCTGCATATGCTAGGCTCGTCAAGTTTAACCCGAGTATTCTGCGTGTGCAAAACTGGCTTGTACCCGTTGTATGTGAACGTAGAGCTTATCACACCCGATCATCACCTGGTGTCTCGGCACGACGAACTGTAGCAACGGTGCATACTCAGGGAGAACACTTATACCTTGAAATTTAGTGAGGGATCATCTTATAATGCTACTGCCGTACTAAGAAAAATAAGATGCATAACAGATAAACATCACATGCAATCAAAATATGTGACATGATATGGCCATCATCATCTTGTGCCTTTGATCTCCATCTCCAAAGCACCGTCATGATCTTCATCGTCACCGGCTTGACACCTTGATCTCCAGCGTAGCATCGTTGTCGTCTCGCCAACTATTGCTTCTACGACTATCGCTACCGCTTAGTGATAAAGTAAAGCAATTACATGGCGATTGCATTTCATACAATAAAGCAGCAACCATAAGGCTCCTGCCAGTTGCGGATAACGGTTACAAAACATGATCATCTCATACAACAATTTATATCTCATCACGTCTTGACCATATCACATCACAACATGCCGTGCAAATACATGTTAGACGTCCTCTACTTTGTTGTTGCAAGTTTTACGTGGCTGCTACGGGCTTCTAGCAAGAACCGTTCTTACCTACGCATCAAAAACACAATGATTTTTCGTCAAGTGTGTTGTTTTAACCTTCAACAAGGACCGGGCGTAGTCAAACTCGATTCAACTAAAGTTGGATAAATAGACACCCGCCAGCCACCTGTGTGCAAAGCACGTCGGTAGAATCAGCCTCATGAACGCGGTCATGTAATGTCGGTCCGGGCCGCTTCACCCAACAATACCGCCGAATCAACGTAAGACGTTGCTAGTAAGCAGTATGACTATTATCGCCCACAACTCTTTGTGTTCTATTCGTGCATATAACATCTACGCATAGACCTGGCTCTGATGCCACTGTTGGGGAACGTAGTATATCAAAAATTTCCTACAATCACGCAAGATCTATCTAGGAGAAGCATAGCAACGAGTGGGGAGAGTGTGTCCACATACCCTCGTAGACCGAAAGCGGAAGCGTTTAGTAACACGATTGATGTAGTCGAACGTCTTCGCGATCCAACCGATCCAAGCACCGAACATACGGTACCTCCGTGTTCAGCACACGTTTAGCTCGATGACGTCCCTCGAGCTCTTGATCTAGTTGAGAACAAGCGAGAGTTCCGTCAGCATGACGGCGTGGCGGCGGTGATGATGAAGTTGCCGGCACAGGGCTTCACATAAGCACTATGACGATATGACCGAGGTGTGTAACTGGGGAGGGGGGCACCGCACACGGCTAAGAGAAGACTTGGTGTGCCTTTGGGGTGCCCCCCTCCCACGTATATAAAGGAGGGGGGAAGAGGAGGCCGGCCCTAGAGGGGGCGCGCCAAGGGGGGAGTCCTACTTGGACTCCCGGTCCAAGTAGGATTCGCCCCCCCCCCCCTTTCCTATTTCAACTAGGAGAAGGAGGGAAGGAGGAGGAGGGGAGAAGGAAAGAGGGGGGTGAAAGGAATATGCCCTAGAGGCAATAATAAAGTTGTTATTTATATTTCCTTATATCATGATAAATGTTTATTATTCATGCTAGATTTGTATTAACCGGAAACTTAGTACATGTGTGAATACATAGACAAACAAAGTGTCCCTAGTATGCCTCTACTAGACTAGCTCATTAATCAAAGATGGTTAAGTTTCCTAGCCATAGACATGTGTTGTCATTTGATGAACAGGATCACATCATTAGAGATTGATGTGATGGACAAGACCCATCCGTTAGCTTAGCACTATGATCATTTAGTTTATTGCTATTGCTTTCTTCATGACTTATACATGTTCCTATGACTATGAGATTATGCAACTCCCGAATACCGGAGGAACACTTAGTGTGCTATCAAACGTCACAACATAACTGGGTGATTATAAAGATGCCCTACAGGTGTCTCCGATGGTGTTTGTTGAGTTGGCATAGATCAAGATTAGGATTTGTCACTCCGATTGTCGGAGAGGTATCTCTGGGCCCTCTTGGTAATGCACATCACTATAAGCCTTGCAAGCAATGTGACTAATGAGTTAGTTGCAAGATGATGCATTACGGAACGAGTAAAGAGACTTGCCAGTAACGAGATTGAACTAGGTATGATGATACTGACGATCGAATCTCGGGCAAGTAACATACTGATGACAAAGGGAACAACGTTTGTTGTTATGCGGTTTGATCAATAAAGATCTTCGTAGAATATGTAGGAGCCAATATGAGCATCGAGGTTCCGCTATTGGTTATTGAGTGGAGGTGTGTCTCGGCCATGTCTACATAGTTCTCGTACCCGTAGGGTCCGCACGCTTAAAGTTCAATGACAATTTGTATTATGGGTTTATGTGATTTGATGACTGAAGGTTGTTCGGAGTCCCGGATGAGATCACGGACCGGAGTGCTGGAGGGGTTACCGGAACCCCCCGGGGGAACTAATGGGCCACCATGGGCCCTATTGGAGAGAGAGGAGGATAGCCAGGGCAGGCTGCCCCCCTTGGAGTCCGAATTGCACAAGGGAAGGGGGGCGGTGTGACGCCCGGATAATTAGGCTACAGTAATCCCACGTTAATGTCGCCACGTCACCTCGGTTACTATTGCTAACCCGCGTTGATCCGAAACCGATTCAAATTCAACTTTAAAATAAAGTCAAATAATTAAAGATTTCAAATGACAAAACTAAAATGTACAAAATGTGGCAAATAATTCGTAGATAATTATTGCGGAGAAATCATCTTTTTATAAAATATTTAAGTGCCTTTAAACAATTAAAACATGGGCAAAACAATATTTTTATTGCTTTTTAATTTATAAAAATTCCCAAACTATTTTAAATAAATCCCAAGCTTTTTATGGCATTGTCTAATTTTGCAATGTGAATTATGGGACAAGTTCTCTATTTTACTAAACCTATTTGCTATTTAAAATAAGTACAAAGCTTAACAAAAAAAGACAGAAACCAAAAAGAAAGAAAGAAAGAGAAACAAAAAATGGAAATAGAAACAAACCTAACCTACTGGCACACTCGGACCATCTAGCAAAGCTCATGGCCCAGTCCACCAGCGCCCTCTCCTTCTTCCCCTGTTCACCCGAGCGTGGTGGCCGCTCGAGCATCGTCCATGGAGGGGATCCGCCACGTGCCGGCCATCCCGCTGTTGCCCGCGCTGCATAAAAGGCCCCCTCGAACCTTTCCCCCTTGCTTTCTCTGTCGTCAGATCCGCCACAACGAACCACCCGTCGCCACGGCGAAGCTCGCCGGCGTGGCTACCCTCCTCCCCGACTCCTGGTTTCGAGTCCCTCTGCTCCACCGTCATCCTCTACGTTGCGTGAAGCCGCCCGTTGGAGCTAGGCCCCCCCTGCATTGAGCCCTGCATCATCTCCGTCGTCCTCAGCCCTGTCGATCGTCGCCAGCGATTCCGGCAAGGCCGAGCCATCCCCGAGGCCGCTGAGCTGCTCTACGCATCCACTGTGAGCTCCCTCTCGAAACCCCTCTCTGCCCCGTTCGATTTCGTGCCCGTAGCCACCGACGCCATCGGAGCCGAAGCTCCTCGCCGCTGGGCATGGCGCAGCCGCGGCCACAGCCACTACCGCTCGCGTCCGAGCACGGTGTTGTGCTCCTCGCCTTCTCCGTCTTCCAACGCGATGCCTACCTCCTCTCCCCGTGCCCTGCATCGCCGATGGCCAAGCACGCCCGACGCCGCCGTTCTCTACCACCGCTGCTGCTGTTTGCCCACGGTGCCCTTTCCCCCTCACTCCGGCTTGCCTCCCCGGCCGCTCGGGCTGCATCGGTCCCGCACACACACTCGCGCGCCCGTGAGCCTCGCCCGCAGTCGCCGCACTTCCTCGGCCACGCGCTCCATCGCGCCTGCCATCACCTCCCGTGCGCGCTCCCGCTGGAGCCCCTGGGCTCGGTTCCGCCCCTGCCCCTGCTTGCCGCTGCGCTGCGGCGCTGCACCCTCGGGCGCCCCGTGTCACACCCCGCACCCACCGCCGGCCTCCACTCCCCGCGCGGCCGGCTACCGCCCCTGCTTTCTGCTTTTGGTTGCTGCTGCTTCTGCATATAGGCCGGCTGCCGCTGATAGTTTACGTGTTAATGCCCCCTAATCCTAACACTAATTAGGCACTGACAGTAGTCCCCACTACTCAATTTGATTAACTAAAACCGTTTAAAACTCTGTTTAACAAAATGTCCCACTGACATATGGGTCCACTCCTAAATAAATCTAGTTAGTTAAATAGTTTAACTAGAAGTCTATGACATGTGGGCCCCCACATGTCAGTTGGACCAGTCAAACTAGTCAACAAGTTGACTGTTGACTGCTGACTAGGCCGTCAACAGGGCCCACCTGTCAGTCAAATAGTCACATCTCTGGGTACACTTATGTGTACCCGTAGCATTTAGTATTTAATATATTGTGAATTAAATTAACTCCAGAAATTCAGAAAATGTTTTAAAACTTTGAAAATTAATAAAAAATAATCTGTAGCACGGATGAAAATACTTTGTACATGAAAGTTGCTCAGAACGATGAGAAGAATCCGAATACGCAGCCCGTGTATCCACCACATGTCCCTAGCATAGTGAACCTGCAACATTTCACCTCCGGCACCTCTGCCCGAAGACACGAAACTTCGGGAAAACTTTCTCGGATGTTTCCCCCTTTGCCGATATCACCTACTACCGCGTTAGGGCACACCTAGCACCGCGTATTGTCATGTTACGATTTGTGTTGTTTTGATTGCTCTGTTATTTATTGTGTTCCTCCTCTGTTACTTCTTTCCGGTAGACCCCGAGACTACCGGCGACGCCCAGTTCGACTACGGAGTTGACGACCCCTCCTACTTGCCAGAGCAACCAGGCAAGCCCCCCCCTTGATCACCAGATATCGCCTATTCTTCTCTATACTGCTTGCATTAGAGTAGTGTAGCATGTTACTGCTTTCCGTTAATCCTATCCTGATGCATAGCCTGTCATTGTTGCTACAGTTGTTACCCTTACCTGCTATCCTACTGCTTAGTATAGGATGCTAGTGTTCCATCAGTGGCCCTACACTCTTGTCCGTCTGCCATGCTATACTACTGGGCCGTGATCACTTCGGGAGGTGATCACGGGTATATACTATATACATTATATACATGACACATGTGGTGACTAAAGTCGGGTCGGATCGTTGGGTACCCGCAAGTGATTCTGATGAGGGGCTGAAAGGACAGGTGGCTCCACCCCGGTAGAGGTGGGCCTGGGTTCCTGACGGCCCCCGACTGTTACCTTGTGGCGGAGCGACCTGTCAAGGCGGAAGCTGCGGGTTCGAGCCCCGTCAGTCCCGAACCAAAGTCTGAGATCAGAACTCATACCGCGGGCAGGTTGAGACCGCCTAGGTGAGAGGTGGGCCTGGCCCTGGTCGACGTTCGCGGTTACTTAACACGCTTAACGAGATCTTGGTATTTGATCTGAGTCTGGCCATTTGGTCTATACGCACTAACCATCTACGTGGCAGTAGTTATGGGTATCCCGACGTCGTGGTATCAGCCGAAGCTCTTTTGACGTCAGCAACTGAGTGGCGTGCGCCGCATTGGACCGTAAGCTCGCGCTTGTATTAAGGGGGCTAGGTCTGCTTCCGGCCGCGTACGCAACGTGCAGGTGTGCATAGGGCGATGGGCCCAGACCCCTGCGCGCATAGGTTTAGACCGGCGTGCTGACCTCTCTGTTGAGCCTAGGTGGGGCTGCGACTGTTGATCTTACAAGGCCGGGCATGACCCAGGAAAGTGTGTCCGGCCAAATGGGATCGAGCGTGTTGGGTTATGTGGTGCACCCCTGCAGGGAAGTTTATCTATTCGAATAGCCGTGTCCCTCGGTAAAAGGACGACCCGGAGGTGTACCTTGACCTTATGACAACTAGAACTGGATACTGAATAAAATACACCCTTCCAAGTGCCAGATACAACCCGGTGATCGCTCTCTAACAGGGCAACGAGGAGGGGATCGCCGGGTAGGATTATGCTATACGATGCTACTTGGAGGACTTCAATCTACTCTCTTCTACATGCTGCAAGATGGAGGCTGCCGGAAGCGTAGTCTTCGACAGGACTAGCTATCCCCCTCTTATTCTGGCATTCTGCAGTTCAGTCCACTGATATGGCCCCTTTACACATATACACATGCATATGTAGTGTAGCTCCTTGCTTGCGAGTACTTTGGATGAGTACTCACGGTTGCTTTTCTCCCTCTTTTCCCCTTTCTTTGCCTGATTTTCGCAACCAGATGCTGGAGTCCAGGAGCTAGAGATCCCGAGGATGATTTTACGTGGAGTTCGGCTTTGAGGAGTAGTTAGGAGGTCCCAGGCAGGTGGCCTTGCCTTTTCGATCGTTGCTACTTTTGTGCAAGCCTTCTTAAGGCAAACTTGTTTAACTTATGTCTGTACTCAGATATTGTTGCTTCCGCTGACTCGTCTATGATCGAGCACTTGTATTCGAGCCCTCGAGGCCCCTGGCTTGTGTTATGATGCTTGTATGACTTATTTATGTTTTAGAGCTGTGTTGTGATATCTTCCCGTGAGTCCCTGATCTTGATCGTACACATTTGCGTGCATGATTAGTGTACGGTGAAATCGGGGGCGTCACAGGCGGCGCCCCCCTTTCCTACTCCCTCTCCCTCTCCTTCCTTCCCCCTCTCTCCCTCTTGGTGGAATCCTACTAGGACTTGGAGTCCTAGTAGGACTCCCCTCCTTGGGTGCGCCCCCCAAGGCTGGCCGGCCTCCTCCCTCCCTCCTCTATATAGGTGTGGAGGGGGGCACCCTAGGACACACAAGTTGATCTTTTAGCCGTGTGCGGTGCCCCCTCCACAGAAACACACATCGGTCATATCGTCGTAGTGCTTAGGCGACGCCCTACGCCGGAAACTTCATCATCACCGTCACCATGCCATCGTGCTGACGAAACTCTCCCTCGGCCTCAATTGGATCAAGAGTTTGAGGGACGTCACCGAGCTGAACGTGTGCAGATCGCGGAGGTGCCGTGCGTTCGGTACTTGGATCGGTTGGATCGCGAAGACGTTCGACTACATCAACCGCGTTAGTAAACGCTTCCGCTTTCGGTCTACGAGGGTACTGGACACACTCTCCCCGTTCGTTGCTATGCTTCTCCTAGATAGATCTTGCGTGATCGTAGGATTTTTTTTGAAATACTACGTTCCCCAACAGTGGCATCTGAGTCAGGTCTAGAAGCCCGTAGCAGCCATGTAAAACTTGGAACAACAAAGTAGAGGACATCTAACTTGTTTTTGCCGGGCTTGATGTGATGTGATATGGTCAAGACATGATGATATATATATATATATATTGTTGTATGAGATGATAATGTTTTGTAACAGTTATCGACAACTGGCAGGAGCCATATGGTTATAGCTTTATTATATGAAATGCAATCGCCATGTAATTGCTTTACTTTATCACTAAGCGGTAGCGATAGTCGTAGAAGCAATAGTTGGCGAGACGACAACGATGCTTCGATGGAGATCAAGGTGTCAAGCCGGTGACGATGGTGATCATGATGGTGCTTTGAAGATGGAGATCAAAGTCACAAGATGATGATGGCCATATCATATCACTTATTTTGATTGCATGTGATGTTTATCTTTTATGCATCTTATTTTGCTTAGTATGGCGGTAGCATTATAAGATGATCTCTCACTAAATTTCAAGGTACAAGTGTTCTCCCTGAGTATGCACCGTTGCGACAGTTCGTCGTGCTGAGACACCACGTGATGATCGGGTGTGAAAAGCTCTACGTTCACATACAACGGGTGCAAGCCAGTTTTGCACACGCAGAGTACTCGGGTTAAACTTGACGAGCCAAGCATATGCAGATATGGCCTCGGAACACTGAGACCGAAAGGTCGAACGTGAATCATATAGTAGATATGATCAACATAGTGATGTTCACCATTGAAAACTACTCCATCTCACGTGATGATAGGACATGGTTTAGTTGATATGGATCACATGATCACTTAGATGATTAGAGGGATGTCTATCTAAGTGGGAGTTCTTAACTAATATGATTAATTGAACTTTAATTTATCATGAACTTAGTACCTGAGTATTTTGCATGCCTATGTTGTTGTAGATAAATGGCCCGTGCTACTGTTCCGTTGAATTTTAATGCGTTCCTAGAGAAAGCTAAGTTGAAAGATGATGGTAGCAACTACATGGACTGGGTCCGTAACTTGAGGATTATCCTCATTGCTGCATAGAAGAATTACGTCCTAGAAGCACCGCTAGGTGCAAGACCCGCTGCAGGAGCAATGCCGGACGTTATGAACGCCTGGCAGAGCAAAGCTGATGACTACTCGATAGTTCAGTGTGCCATGCTTTACGGCTTAGAACCGGGACTTCAACGACGTTTTGAATGTCATGGAGCATATGAGATGTTCCAGGAGTTGAGTTAATATTTCAAGCAAATGCCCGGATTGAGAGATATGAAGTCTCCAATAAGTTCTATAGCTTCAAAATGGAGGAGAATAGTTCTGTCAGTGAACATATACTCAAAATGTCTGGGTACCACAATCACTTGACTCAACTGGGACTTAATCTTCAGGTTGATAGTGGCATTGACAGAGTTCTGCAATCACTGCCACCAAGCTACAAAAGCTTTGCGATGAACTATAATATGCAAGGGATGGATAAGACAATTCCATAGCTCTTCACGATGCTAAAGGCTGCAGAGGTAGAAATCAAGAAGGAGTATCAAGTGTTGATGGTTAACAAGACCACTAGTTTCAGGAAGAAGGGCAAAGGGAAGAAGGGGAACTTCAAGAAGAACGGCAAGCAAGTTGCTGCTCAAGTGAAGAAGCCCAAGTCTAGACCTAAGCCTGAGACTGAGTGCTTCTACTGCAAAGGGACTAGTCACTGGAAGCGGAACTACCCCAAGTATTTGGCGGATAAGAACGATGGCAAAGTGAAAGGTATATTTGATATACATGTCATTGATGTGTACCTTACTAATGCTTGTAGTGGCGCCTGGGTATTTGATACTGGTTTTGTTGCTCATATTTGCAACTCGAAACAGGGGCTATGAATTAAGCGAAGATTGGCTAAGCACGAGGTGACGATGCGTGTGGGAAATGGTTCCAAATACGATGTGATCGTTGTCGGCACGCTACCTCTACATCTACCTTCGGGATTAGTTTTAGACCTGAATAATTGTTATTTGGTGCCAGCGTTAAGCATGAACATTATATCTGGATCTTGTTTGATGCGAGACGGTTATTCATTTAAATCAGAGAATAATAGTTGTTCTATTTATATGAGTAATATCTTTTATGGTCATGCACCCTTAATGAGTGGTCTATTTTTATTGAATCTCAATAGTAGTGATACACATATTCATAGTATTGAAGCCAAAAGATATAAGTTTAATAATGATAGTGCAACTTATTTGTGGCACTGCCGTTTAGGTCATATTGGTGTAAAGCGCATGAAGAAACTCCATGCTGATGGGCTTTTGGAATCACTTGATTATGAATCACTTGATGCTTGCGGACCATGCCTCATGGGCAAGATGACTAAGACTCCGTTCTCCGGAACAATGGAGCAAGCAACAGACTTCTTGGAAATAATACATACTGATGAATGCGGTCCGATGAGTATTGAGACTCGCGGCGGGTATCATTATTTTCTGACCTTCACAGATGATTTGAGCATTTATGGGTATATCTACTTGATGAAACATAAGTCTGAAACATTTGAAAAGTTCAAAGAATTTCAGAGTGAAGTGGAAAATCATCGTAACAAGAAAATAAAGTTTCTACAATCTGATCATGGAGGTGAATATTTCAGTTACGAGTTTGGTCTTCACTTGAAACAATGCAGAATAGTTTCGCAACTCACGCCACCCGGAACACCACAGCGTAATGGTGTGTCCGAACGTCGTAACCGCACTTTATTAGATATGGTGTGATCTATGATGTCTCTTACTAATTTACCGCTATCGTTTTTGGGTTATGCTTTAGAGACGGCTGCATTCACGTTAAATAGGGCACCATCTAAATCCGTTGAGATGACACCATATGAACTCTGGTTTGGCAAGAAACCGAAGTAGTCATTTCTTAAAGTTTGGGGCTGCGATGCTTATGTGAAAAAGCTTCAACCTGATAAGCTCGAACCCAAATCGGAGAAATGTGTCATCATAGGATACCCAAAGGAGACTGTTGGGTACACCTTCTATCACAGATCCGAAGGCAAAATATTTGTTGCTAAGAATGGATCCTTTCTAGAGAAGGAGTTTTTCTCAAAAGAAGTGTGGGAGGAAAGTAGAACTTGATGAGGTAATTGTATCTGCTCCCTTATTGGAAAGTAGTTCATCACAGAAATCAGTTCCAGTGATTCCTACACCAATTATTGAGGAAACTAATGATGATGATCATGAAGCTTCTGATCAAGTTACTACTGACTCTCGTAGGTCAACTGATACGTCTCCAACGTATCTATAATGTTTGATTGTTCCATGCTATATTATATTCTGTTTTGGATGTTTAATGGGCTTTATTATACACTTTTATATTATTTTTGGGACTAACCTATTAACCGGAGGCCCAGCCCAAATTGTTGTTTTTTGCCTATTTCAGTGTTTCGAAGGAAAGGAATATCAAACGGAGTCCAAACAGAATGAAACCTTTGGGAACGTGATTTTCGGAACAAACGTGATCCAGAGGACTTGGAGTGGACGTCAAGAAATCACCAAGGAGGCCACGAGGCAGGGGCACGCGCCTACCCCCTGGACGCGCCCTCCACCCGCGTGGGCCCCTCGTAGCTCCACCGACCTACTTCTTCCTCCTATATATACCTACGTACCCCCAAACCATCAGAGACGGAGCCAAAACCCTATTTCCACCGCCGCAACCTTCTGTACCCGTGAGATCCCATCTTGGGGCCTTTTCCGGCGCTCCGTCGGAGGGGGCATCGATCACGGAGGGTTTCTACATCAACAACATAGCCTCTCCGATGATGTGTGAGTAGTTTACCTCAGACCTTCGGGTCCATAGTTATTAGCTAGATTGCTTCTTCTCTCTCTTTGGATCTCAATACAAAGTTCTCCTCGATTCTCTTGGAGATCTATTTGATGTAACACTTCTTTTGCGGTGTGTTTGTCGAGATCCGATGAATTGTGGGTTTATGATAAAGATTATCTATGAACAATATTTGAATCTCCTCTGAATTCTTTTATGTATGATTGGTTATCTTTGCAAGTCCTTTTGAATTATCAGTTTGGTTTGGCCTACTAGATTGATCTTTCTTGCAATGGGAGAAGTGCTAAGCTTTGGGTTCAATCTTGCGGTGCTCGATCCCAGTGACAGTAGGGGAAACGACATGTATTGTATTGTTGCCATCGAGGATAAAAAGATGGGGTTTATATTATATTGCATGAGTTTATCCATCTACATCATGTCATCTTGCTTACAGCGTTACTCCGTTCTTATGAACTTAATACTCTAGATGCATGCTGAATAGCGGTCGATGTGTGGAGTAATAGTAGCAGATGCAGGCAGGAGTCGGTCTACTTGTCACGGACGTGATGCCTACATACATGATCATACCTAGATATTCTCATAACTATGCTCAATTCTATCAATTGCTCGACAGTAATTTGTTTACCCACCGTAATACTTATGCTATCTTGAGAGAAGCCACTAGTGAAACCTATGGCTGTAGCGACCAGACCTCAAACAGTCTAGTCTCTGTGCATCAGTGTCATCCCTGGATCGGTAATGCTGACACGCACAGTACTTGAAGGTTTTATAACAGAGTAGCAATCACACACTTATTACATTGAATGTCCCAAAAAGAGAACTTATTACAATAAATACGGCTTAGGGCCATCTAAAACGATAACAGCGGAAGGCTTGGAAGATAAAGTGAGTCCATCTACTCCAACGGCATCACTGAGTATAAGACCACGACCTATGGCACCTTCCTCGTCGTCTGGAAAGTCTGCAACATGATACGTTGCAGCCCGAAAACGGGTCAGCACATGGAATATGCTGGCAATGTAACACATAGAGAGTAATGAACAGAATAATGCTATCACTACATGCATGTTTGGCTGGTGGAAAGCTCTATGGTTACAGTTTTGCAAAAAGCCAATTTTTCCCTACCACAAAGGAATAAATTTTATTTAACTATCATGGTGGTTGTTAAACATTGAGAAGGTACCTCCAACTCAATCCCAATTAAGAACGTTTAAGTAACATGATGATGAGATTCACATGATAATCCAAGAACTAGATACTCAAGATGTCCATAATCGGGGACACGGCTAACCATGATTAGATTGTACACTCTGCAGAGGTTTGCGCACTTTTCCCCACAAGACTCGATCTCCTTCGTTTGATTTCTCGCACTACATGGTGTTTGAGAAACGGATGACCGAGACACAGTCTTTCAGAAACAATACTCTTTACTCCGGGTGGACAGTTACACCTACTTTCCCCTACATCTGCTAGCCCACCTCTTCAAGAGGTCATGTAACCTACTCAACTATGATAGAGCCCATAATAGCTTGTGGCTGCACACGGAAGTTTCTAGCATGAAAAATCTCATGATCCCTTTGAGTCTGGGTGGCGGTCCATAGGATGATCACATGGGTACTCCGGGATATCCAAAAATACAAGCAACACTGGGTTCTCCAGGTGCCTCAATCCACCCAGATGTAAATTAAAGTAACCACCTTAAGTTGAACCATTAATTAACAATCTCACATCTGTCATGGAAAACTCTCAAACCCAATCCACGTCTACGAGCATACCATAGCAATATAAGCAAACGTAGAAGTAACTCCCAATGGTTTGATATAAACAGGGCAATAGGTACTACCTCATCTACTTCCCAAAACCCACATTTTAATCAGATCCTAATAATGCAATAGTTCGAGGATTGATCTAATGCAATAAAACTGGGTGGTAAAGAGGTATGATCAAAGTGTTACTTGCCTTGCTGATGATCCGTGAAACCTAGAGACTCGTAGTAGCACGCTTCGCACTCCGGGTACTCTATCGCAAACAAACAATACATACATAAGCAATCAAGAAAGGGTGCATGGTTAAAACTCAAAATAAGAGATCTAACCAGAAAGTTCAACTTAAGAACTCCGGTTTGCAAAAATAATCAAATCGAACGAAGCAACGAAACTCAAACGGCGAAAGAAACAAGCTTCGTTTACTAATCTGGACCTAAATCAAATTTTTCAGTAGCAAAAACTTGTTTGAGTTGGTTAATCAGAAAGAGGGTTTCGAGACGAAACTCTAGGCGCTTGAATCGCCTGATTCCGATAAACGAGCGAAAAGTTATACTAAAACGAAAAACAGATCGGAAATCGCGAGCGAAAATAATCGCGAAAAATCCGAGAAAAAGAAAAACTGACGAACAGGCTAACGAACGAACGTTCGCTGTCTGCGGTTAAACGACGAAAACCGTTCGTTAAAACGAACGTCCGTGAAATAGGCTATACCGAAAAAAATAAAATCGATCTAATAAAAAAATAAACCGGGGTTTTCTAAAAAAACACGCACGGTTTTCCGGAGAAAACCGGCGGCGGCGGCGGTCAACCTCGGGTGGCGGGACGGCAGGGGCGGGGACGGCTCCGGCGTCGGGCGGGGTCAGCGGCGGGGCTCCGGGCGGCGACGGTTCGGCGGCGCGGCGGCGGTGGTGCGGTTCGGCGGCGGCGGCGCTAGGGTTTCGCGGGGGCGAGCGGCTTGGGCTAGCGGGGCGGCCTCGCGGCTTATAAAGGCTGGCCGGATCAGAGTCCTAGCCTGACACGGCCCGGTAGGTCGGTTCTTTTTTTTAATCAGACGTGCAGAAAAATAAAGAAAAGAAATACTAAACGGACTCCAAAAATCCCGAAATAAATTTTCCCCGTCTTCTAAAAATAAGCCGGACAAGATGAACATTTATGTGGGCCTAAAATGCAATTTTGAAAAACACATATTTTTCCTAATTCAAATAAAATCAAATATTTGTTTTTTATATTTTTCCTCCAATATTTCATTATTTGTGGAGAAGTCATTTTATCCCCTCTCATATATTTGATATGAAATATTTTCGGAGAGAAAATAATTAAAACAAATGATCCTATTTTCAAAATTTTAGAAAACCCAAATATGAAAATAATGAAATCCCCAACTCTCTCCGTGGGTCCTTGAGTTGCGTAGAATTTCTAGGATCGCAAAACAAAATGCAATAAAATATGTTATGCATGATGATCTAATGTATAACATTCCAAATTGAAAATTTGGGATGTTACAAACCTACCCCCCTTAAGATGAATCTCGCCCTCGAGATTCGGGTTGGCTAGAAAATAGGTGAGAGTGGTCCTTCCGTAGATCTTCCTCTCGCTCCCAGGTGGCTTCATCCTCGGTATGGTGACTCCACTGAACTTTGCAAAACTTGATAACCTTGCTGCGGGTGACTCGGCTGGCATATTCGAGAATCTTGACTGGTTTCTCCTCATAGGTCAAATCACTATCCAGCTGAATCGCTTCCAGTGGCACTGTATCTCTCAGTGGTATCTCAGCCATCTCTGCGTGGCACTTCTTCAGCTGAGAAACATGGAACACATCGTGAACTCCCGACAATCCTTCGGGCAATTCCAACTTGTAAGCAACTTCTCCCATACGCTCCAAAACTTTGTATGGTCCTACAAAACGTGGCGCTAACTTTCCCTTAACTCCAAAGCGCTTCACTCCTCGAAGTGGTGATACTCGAAGATAAACTCTGTCTCCGACTTCGTAAACTGTCTCCTTGCGTTTAGAATCCGCATAACTCTTCTGCCTGGACTGGGCTACCTTGAGCCTATCGCGAATCAACTTCACCTTCTGTTCAGACTCTTTAATCAAATCTGGTCCAAACAACTGGCGGTCTCCAACTTCGTCCCACAACAACGGTGTCCTGCACCTCCTTCCGTACAGAGCTTCGAAAGGGGCCATCTTCAAACTGGATTGATAACTGTTGTTGTAAGAGAACTCTGCATACGGCAAATTGTCGTCCCAACTAGATCCATAATCTAGCGCACAAGCTCTCAGCATGTCCTCCAAAATCTGATTGACTCTCTCGGTCTGTCCGTCTGTCTGTGGATGAAAGGCTGTACTGAACTCTAGCCTGGTACCCAAAGTTTCGTGCAATTGATTCCAAAACTTTGAAGTAAACTGGGTTCCTCTATCTGATACAATGGTCCTCGGAACTCCATGCAGACATACGATCCTGGTCATGTATATCTTTGCCAACTTAGCACTTGTATAAGTGGTCTTTACTGGGATGAAATGAGCTACCTTCGTCAAACGATCGACTACAACCCATATCGAGTCATAGCCTGAACGAGTCCTGGGCAATCCTGTGATAAAATCCATGCCTAGCTTATCCCACTTCCATTCGGGTATCGGCAATGGTTGTAGCAATCCTGCTGGCTTCTGATGCTCTGCCTTTACTCTCTGACATACATCACAAACTGCTACATACTCCGCAATATCCTTCTTCATTCCGGTCCACCAGAAACTGTCCTTTAAATCCAGGTACATCTTGGTATTTCCTGGGTGAATCGAATATGGTGAATCATGGGCCTCTTGCAAGATCAACTTCCTGATCTCCGGATCATTGGGCACATAAACGCGGTCCTCAAACCATAAGGTATCGTGCTCATCCTCACGAAATCCCTTGGCTTTTCCTTTACTCATCCTTTCCTTTATCTCGGCAATTTCCTTGTCTGTCTTCTGAGCTTCTCTGATCTTATCCATCAAAGTAGACTGAATCTCCAATGCTGCTACATAGCCTCTCGGAACTATTTCCAAACATAGTTCGCGAAGATCCTCTGCTAACTCCTTGGGTAACTCTCCGGTCATGAGTGTGTTGACATGGCTCTTGCGGCTCAACGCATCGGCTACTACGTTAGCCTTCCCTGGGTGATAATGCAATCTCATATCATAATCCTTAATGAGCTCCAACCATCTCCTTTGCCTGAGATTCAACTCCTTCTGCGTGAAAATGTACTTCAAACTCTTGTGATCCGTGTACACCTCACAATGGTTTCCGATGAGAAAATGTCTCCACGTCTTCAACGCATGCACTACGGCTGCTAACTCCAAATCATGTGTAGCATAATTCAACTCATGGGGTTTAAGCTGTCGTGAGGCATATGAAACAACTCTTCCCTCCTGCATTAGCACTGCTCCAAGTCCTCGACGAGAAGCGTCGCAATATACTTCATAATCCTTGCGTTGATCTGGCAGAATCAACACTGGCGCTGTAACCAAACGTTTCTTCAACTCCTGGAAACTAGCCTCACATTCCTCAGTCCAATTGAATTTGGTGTCCTTCTTCAACAACTCCGTCATAGGCTTTGCAATCTTCGAGAAATTCTCAATGAATCTCCGGTAATATCCTGCGAGTCCAAGAAAACTCCGGATTTCTCCAACTGTCGTGGGTGACTCCCAATTTGTCACAGTGTTAACCTTGGTGGGATCTACTGCTATTCCTTCTCCGGATATAACATGTCCAAGGAATCCAACTTCCTTTAACCAAAACTCGCACTTGCTGAACTTGGCATATAACTGATGTTCTCTGAGCTTTCCAAGTACCAAACGCAAATGCTCCTTATGCTCTTCTTCATTCTTCGAATAGACCAGAATATCATCAATGAACACTACGACGAACTTATCCAAAAACTCCATAAACACTTTGTTCATCATGTTCATGAAATAGGCGGGTGCGTTAGTCAGGCCAAATGACATAACGGTGTACTCATATAGCCCATACCTTGTGGTAAAAGCTGTCTTGGGTATATCCTGCTCTCGAATCTTCAACTGGTGGTATCCTGATCGCAAATCAATCTTGGAAAATACTTTAGCTCCTTGTAGTCGGTCAAACAGATCATTGATCATCGGCAGTGGGTACTTGTTCTTGATTGTTACTTCATTCAATCCACGATAATCAACAACCATCCTCAACGATCCATCTTTCTTCTCCACTAGAAGTACGGGTGATCCCCAAGGTGACGAACTTGGGCGAATATATCCTTTATCCAGTAACTCCTTAATCTGCTTCTTAATTTCTTCCAAATCCTTAGCGGGCATCCTGTACGGTCTCTTAGATATTGGCCCAGTGCCTGGCAAAAGCTCAATCAAAAACTCGATGTCTCTATCCGGTGGCATGCCTGGCAACTCCTCTGGAAATACGTCAGGGAAATCCTTCACCACTGGCACTTCCTCCTGTACAACTCCTGATAAGGAATTCACTTGAGTCCTCTTCGGCACATGCCGGGATACATACTTAATCCTTCTTCCTTCTGGGGTAGTAAGCAAAATCGTCTTACTGGCGCAATCGATGTTTCCTCCATACATCGATAGCCAATCCATTCCCAAAATCACATCCAAACCTTGCGACTCCAAAACTATTAGGTCTGAGGGGAAAACATGCCTACCTATGGCCAATGGCATCTGAAAACATCCTTGGCTTGCCATATACTCTGCTCCTGGCGAGGTTACTAACATAGGTGTTCTAAGAACTTTGGTGGGCAACTTAAACTTATCCACAAATCCCCTTGATATGTATGAATGCGATGCACCAGTATCAAAAAGAACGATTGCAGTAAATGACTTAACCAAAAACTTACCTATTACTGCATCAGGTTGTGCTTCAACCTCCTCCACATTAACGTGGTTCACTTGTCCTCTGTTGAAAGGGTTCGGCTTCTTCCCCGAGCTTCCATTGCCATTTCCATTCTTAGCTTCCGGACAATCAGTGGCATAATGTCCAGTCTTCTGGCACTTGAAACAAGTAACGTGGCTTAGATCCCTCTTGGCTGGGGTTGATGGGTTGGTACGGTTTTGTCCGTTGCTTCCTCCGTTCCCATTGCCATTCTTGGGGCCACTATGATTGTGCGAGCTCCCTCCATTGTGACTGTGACCTCCATGGTTATGCTGAAGGTGTCCTCCCGAGTTTGGGGTAAAACGAGGCTTCTGGTGAGCTCCTGTACTGTACTTTCCTTGTCCATACTTCCTCTTACGACTCTCAATCTGCTGCTGCTTCCCTTCAATCATGAGAGCTCTATCTACCAACTCCTGGTAGTTGTTAAAAGTTGCCACCATCAACTGCATGCTCAGCTCATCATTCAGTCCTTCCAAAAACTTCTCCTGCTTAGCTGCATCCGTAGCAACGTCATCTGGGGCATAACGTGCTAACTTACTGAAATCCTCCACGTATTGGCCAACGGTACGTCCTCCTTGGCGTAAGTTGCGAAACTCACGCTTCTTCATGGCCATAGCTCCTGCTGAAACGTGGGCAGTACAGAAAGCTTGCTGAAACTGGTCCCATGTGACAATGTCAATGGGGTGAGTGGCTGTGTAATTCTCCCACCATGATGCTGCGGGTCCATCAAGCTGATGTACGGCAAAACGCACTCTCTCCGCATCTGTGCATCCTGCAGTGGTCAGCTCCCTTCCAACCTTGCGGAGCCAATCATCTGCCACAATCGGCTCGGTGCTACTGGAGAACACCGGCGGATTCAGCCTAAGAAAACGGGCTAAGTGATCAACAGGTGGTGGTGGTGGTGGGTTGGTGTTGTTGTTGTTGTTGTTGCCTTGGTTCTGAACTAGCACTTGCATCAAGGCATTCTGCTACTGAATCAATTGAGTGATCTAAGGTGGGAAAACAAATCCGGTGTCGCGTCTCGGAAGCATCTGATGGGTTTAGAAAAGATGAGAAAATAGGATAGAATGAGGTCTAGAGGGAAAACACTACCCATATGCACATGAGACAAACACAATCATATCACTCCAATCAATTCAAACAAGGCATACAATCGATCTAACTATCGTTACAAAGTGCTTGGACTATACTATATACATGGTGGAATACTACTACTAATTTGGTGGTCTACTAGAAAAATTGCTCAGTTGAAGACTCCATGATATCTGGTCCGGCTTCATCCTCCCAATCATCATCACTGGGGTCCGAGTCGGTGTCGTCGATGATGATGTAGTTCTCCGGGCAAGTAGAATCGTCATCATCTCCTCCTGGTGTTGGGTCTCCCATGAAAACTCCTAGCTTCTTTATCAGGTCGTCATTCTTCTCCACTAGTGCGACGATTTCCTCCATATAATCCTTGCGTGTAGCCTTGAGTTCTTCCTCCAGTTCCATGATCCTTGTCTTTGCCTTCTTCAGTTCTATCATGTCTGCGCACATATGGTTCTCCTGGCGACGAATGTGCTGGTTTAACTCCTGAATGAAAGCTGCAATAGATCTATCCTTCCTGGTGCTGATCATCTCCCATTGCTCGTCTCGGCGCCCACAAATCTGATAGATAGTATCCTTGAGATCATTGTGGAACACTTCTCCAATGCGTCCTATGGTGATGTGGGCTGCCATGCTCTTTCCTAGACTCCAGGTTGATGAATCAAAGGAAAACTCTATGGGCTCAGTGACTGGCATGAACGTCCTTCCTGGAACTTGAACTTGAATCATCCAGCGCTCCTCTTCTGGTAGTGTGGAGTTGTAGGTTCCGGTGAAGCTTGGTATTCCGATGTTCAGGTACTTAGCAACTTCCTTCAAGTGTCGTCCAAATGGTGTATCCTCATCCAGTTGGGCGAACTTGTTCCTTGCATCCGCCATCCTAAAAGAGTGGAAGAGAGGAGAGGAGTCAGAAATGAGAAGAGAGTAGTAATCTAGGGCTTTAGCTTAGTGGTCGTGTCCTACAGTCAGCGTGTGCTCTGATACCATCTTTGTAGCGACCAGACCTCAAACAGTCTAGTCTCTATGCATCAGTGTCATCCCTGGATCGGTAATGCTGACACACACAGTGCTTGAAGGTTTTATAACAGAGTAGCAATCACACACTTATTACATTGAATGTCTCAAAAAGAGAACTTATTACAATAAATACGGCTTAAGGCCATCTAAAACGATAACAGCGGGAGGCTTGGAAGATAAAGTGAGTCCATCAACTCCAACGGCATCACTGAGTATAAGACCACGACCTATGGCACCTTACTCGTCGTCTGAAAAGTCTGCAATATGATACGTTGCAGCCCGAAAACGGGTCAGCACATGGAATATGCTGGCAATGTAACACATAGAGAGTAATGAACAGAATAATGCTATCACTACATGCATGTTTGGCTGGTGGAAAGCTCTATGGTTACAGTTTTGCGAAAAGCCAATTTTTCCCTACCACAAAGGAATAAATTTTATTTAACTATCATGGTGGTTGTTAAACATTGAGAAGGTACCTCCAACTCAATCCCAATTAAGAACGTGATTAACCCAATCAAATCAAATTAAGTAACATGATGATGAGATTCACATGATAATCCAAGAACTAGATACTCAAGATGTCCATAACCGGGGACACGGCTAACCATGATTAGATTGTACACTCTGCAGAGGTTTGCGCACTTTTCCCCACAAGACTCGATCGCCTCCGCTTGATTTCTCGCACTACATGGTGTTTGAGAAACGGATGACCGAGACACAGTCTTTTAGAAACAAAACTCTTTACTCCGGGTGGACAGTTACACCTACTTTCCCCTACATCTGCTAGCCCACCTCTTCAAGAGGTCATGTAACCTACTCAACTACGCTAGAGCCCATAATATCTTATGGCTGCACACGGAAGTTTCTAGCATGAAAATCTCATGATCCCTTTGAGTCTGGGTGGCGGTCCATAGGATGATCACACGGGTACTCCGGATATCCAAAAATACAGGCAACACTGGGTTCTCCAGGTGCCTCAATCCACCCAGATGTAAATTAAAGTAACCACCTTAAGTTGAACCATTAATTAACAATCTCACATCTGTCATGGAAAACTCTCAAACCCAATCCACGTCTACGAGCATAGCATAGCAATATAAACAAACATAGAAGTAACTTCCAATGGGTTGATATAAACAGGGCAATAGGTGCTACCTCATCTACTTCCCAAAACCCACATTTTAATCAGATCCTAATCATGCAATAGTTTGAGGATTGATCTAATGCAATAAAACTGGGTGGTAAAGAGGTATGATCAAAGTGTTACTTGCCTTGCTGATGATCCGTGAAACCTAGAGACTCATAGTAGCACGCTTCGCACTCCGGGTACTTGTAAGGCCCCGAGACCGACGCTCCAGACGCCTTGCATGTTCTTCATGATCGCTGTGTGTTTTATTTGTTTGTTGCATTCATCATCGCATCATACGCATTGCATCCGCATGTTTTCTTGAGCTTGTAGTTGCTCGTAGTTGCCGCGTTCCCCTTGCCTTCGTTGACCGTTCTGAGACCAACCAGATTTTGTTTCCCTCTTGCCTGGCTGCCTAACCTCTCTGCACATCCCGCAAATCCCTCGCGCGCGTCCGAAAACTTCCCCGGACCCGAACCGGGTTGTCGTTACCGATGGGTCCGGATCATCCCCAAACATCCCTAAAATATCTTCGATTATTTGTTTGAGCTTTCTGACCTAATTATCCAAGACCGTTCGATTTTGATCGGAGGGTCTAAAACTTGCCCCTTCTAACCACCTACCTATTTAATCAGCCTAAACCCTAGCCCCTACCTGTCCAATCCACAATTTCCCATCGCGCCGCCGCTAGCCAACCACCCCTCTCATGTCTCCCTCGGGATCCTCCCGATCCAAAATCCCCGCCAACCGCTCCGACCAGCTCCCTTGATTTCCGCCGCCACCGGATTCCAGCAAGACACCACCTTCTCCTCGTCTCTGCAGCGAACCCAACCAGCACCCCTCGCCTGGTGAGCACCCAGATCCAGTGTCCTCTCCTGTGCACTGTTGGGCCAGCAGTTTCAGCCCGATTGCGTTTTTTCCTGTTTTGTGAATTTCCTAATTTTCAGGGAATTGGCAGATTTACAGAAAACCCCTTCATGATCATGCATTTAATAACTACACAACCGTGCATCGGATTAAAATGTTTTATATATGTAAAATGCTTAGAATTTCATCTAGTTTCACATTATGCAACTTTCATCCATGTTTAAACTGTTTAAACTTGCTGTTTGTTTAATTTTTCATAAATGTCATATTAAAATGATTTATTTCATAACTAAATAACCGTAGCTCCAAATTTAATAAACTTTATATGTAAATGGGGTAGGAAAATGCCTAGTTTAACATGGTGCACTTTATTTTGCTGTTTAACAACATTAAAATTGTGTTTAGGGCAGAACAGTACCAAATCTAAAATATGCACATGAGGATTTTCCGGAATTGTTGTTTGTCGCTGCGGCCTCATTTAAACTTGCCTAGATGGTAGTTTTCATACGCTTCACCCCTTGCCATGTTTAAAAACATTTAATATTGTTGGGTACATAAATAAGAGAGAACTAAATAAGTGATGTGGTGCTTCGTCAATATGCAACTCGTTGCATATTGAGCTCCACTTAATTTGTAGTATTGTTTGTTGCACTTTGCCATGCCATGCCCCATTAAACCGGACATGCGTCTTATACTTGATTGTGCATCATGACATGTTTATGTGATGATTGTTTACTATGTTGTTTGTTTCTTTCCGGGTTGCTTCTCTTGTTAGCTTCGGTGTTCCGGAGTTGTGAGGATTCGTTCGACTATGCCCGTTTGTCTTCTTCATGGACTCGTTCTTCTTCCTTGCGGGATCTCAGGCAAGATGACCATACCCTCGAAATCACTTCTATCTTTGCTTGCTAGTTATTTCGCTCCATTGCTATGCCGCGCTACCTGTTGGAAATATGCCCTAGAGGCAATAATAAATGGTTATTATTATATTTCTGTGTTCATGATAATAGTCTATTATTCATGCTATAATTGTATTGTCCGGAAATCGTAATACATGTGTGAATACATAGACCACAACCTGTCCCTAGTAAGCCTCTAGTTGACTAGCTCGTTGATCAACAGATAGTCATGGTTTCCTGACTATGGACATTGGATGTCATTGATAACGGGACCACATCATTAGGAGAATGATGTGATGGACAAGACCCAATCCTAAGCATAGCATAAAAGATCATGTAGTTTCGTTTGCTAGAGCTTTTCCAATGTCAAGTATCTTTTCCTTGGACCATGAGATCGTGCAACTCCCGGATACCGTAGGAGTGCTTTGGGTGTGCCAAACGTCACAACGTAACTGGGTGACCATAAAGGTGCATTACGGGTATCTCCGAAAGTGTCTGTTGGGTTGGCACGGATCGAGACTGGGATTTGTCACTCCGTGTGACGGAGAGGTATCTCTGGGCCCACTCGGTAATGCATCATCATAATGAGCTCAATATGACTAAGGCGTTAGTCACGGGATCATGCATTGCGGTACGAGTAAAGAGACTTGCCGGTAACGAGATTGAACTAGGTATTGGGATACCGACGATCGAATCTCAGGCAAGTAACATACCGATTGACAAAGGGAATTGCATACGGATTGATTGAATCCTCGACACCGTGGTTCACCCGATGATATCATCGTGGAACATGTGGGAGCCAACATGGGTATCCAGATCCCGCTGTTGGTTATTGACCGGAGAGGCGTCTCGGTCATGTCTGCATGTCTCCCGAACCCGTAGGGTCTACACACTTAAGGTCCGGTGACGCTAGGGTTGTAGAGATATATGTATGCGGAAACCCGAAAGTTGTTCGGAGTCCCGGATGAGATCCCGGACGTCACGAGAGGTTCCGGAATGGTCCGGAGGTAAAGATTTATATATGGGAAGTCTTATTTTGGTCGCCGGAAAAGTTTCGCGCTTTATCGGTATTGTACCGGGAGTGCCGAAAGGGGTCCGGGGGTCCACCAGCCCCGGGGGGCCACATGGGCTGTAAGGGGTGCGCCTTGGCCTATATGGGCCAAGGGCACCAGCCCCAAGAGGCCCATGCGCAAGAGATAAGAAAGAAGGGAGAGTCCTAAAGGGGGAAGGCACCTCCGAGGTGCCTTGGGGGGGGGGGGGGGAAGGACTCCCCCCTGGCCGCACCCTTCCTTGAAGGAAGGGGCAAGGCTGCGCCCCCCCCCCTCTCCCTTGGCCCTATATATAGTGGGGGGAAGGGAGGGTAGCAACATCTAAGCCTTGGGCGCCTCCCTCCTCCCCTGCAACACCTCTCTCTCTCTCGCAGAAGCTCGGCGAAGCCCTGCCGGAGACCCGCTACATCCACCACCACGCCGTCGTGCTGTTGGATCTCCATCAACCTCTCCTCCCCCCTTGCTGGATCAAGAAGGAGGAGACGTCGCTACACCGTACGTGTGTTGAACGCGGAGGTGCCATACGTTCGGCACTCGGTCATCGGTGATTTGGATCACGACGAGTACGACTCCGTCATCCACGTTCATTGGAACGCTTCCGCTCGCGATCTACAAGGGTATGTAGATGCACTCCTTTCCCCTCGTTGCTAGTAGAGTCCATAGATGCATCTTGGTGAGCGTAGGAAAATTTTAAATTATGCTACGATTCCCAACAGTGGCATCATGAGCCAGGTCTATGCGTAGTTACTATGCACGAGTAGAACACAAAGCAGTTGTGGGCGTTGAGTTTGCCAATTCTTCTTGCCGCTACTAGTCTTTTCTTGTTTCGGCGGCATTGTAGGATGAAGCGGCCCGGACCGACCTTACACGTACTCTTACGTGAGACAGGTTCCACCGACTGACATGCACTAGTTGCATAAGGTGGCTAGCGGGTGTCTGTCTCTCCTACTTTAGTCGGAACGGATTCGATGAAAAGGGTCCTTATGAAGGGTAAATAGAAATTGGCAAATCACGTTGTGGTCATACGTAGGTAAGAAACGTTCTTGCTAGAAACCTACAAACCACGTAAAAACATGCAACAACAATTAGAGGACGTCTAACTTGTTTTTGCAGCAAGTGCTATGTGATATGATATGGCCAGAAGATGTGATGAATGATATATGTGATGTATGAGATTGATCATATTCTTGTAATAAGAATCACGACTTGCATGTCGATGAGAATGACAACCGGCAGGAGCCATAGGAGTTGTCTTTATTATTTTGTATGACCTGCGTGTCATTGAATAACGCCATGTAAATTACTTTACTTTGTTGCTAAACGCATTAGCCATAGAAGTAGAAGTAATCGTTGGCGTGACGACTTCATGAAGACACAATGATGGAGATCATGATGATGGAGATCATGGTGTCATGCCGGTGACAAAGATGATCATGGTGCCCCGAAGATGGAGATCAAAGGAGCATGATGATATTGGCCATATCATGTCACTATTTGATTGCATGTGATGTTTATCATGTTTTTGCATCTTATTTGCTTAGAACGACGGTAGCAAGTAGGATGATCCCTTATAATAATTTCAAGAAAGTGTTCACCCTAACTGTGCACCGTTGCGAAGGTTCGTCGTTTCGAAGCACCACGTGATGATCGGGTGTGATAGATTCTTACGTTCGAATACAACGGGTGTTGACGAGCCTAGCATGTACAGACATGGCCTCGGAACACACGCAATACACTTAGGTTGACCTGACGAGCCTAGCATGTACAGACATGGCCTCGGAACACGGAGGACCGAAAGGTCGAGCATGAGTCGTATAGAAGACACGATCAACATGGAGATGTTCACCGATCTTGACTAGTCCGTCTCACGTGATGATCGGACACGGCCTAGTTGAACTCGGATCATGTTTCACTTAGATGACTAGAGGGATGTCTATCTGAGTGGGAGTTCATTAAATAATTTGATTAGATGAACTCAATTATCATGAACTTAGTCTAAAATCTTTACACTATGGCTTGTAGATCAAATGGCCAACGTTGTCCTCAATTTCAACGCGTTCCTAGAGAAAACCGAGCTGAAAGATGATGGCAGCAACTATACGGACTGGGTCCGGAACCTGAGGCTCATCCTCATAGTAGCCAAGAAAGATTATGTCTTAGAAGCACCGCTAGGTGATGCACCAATCCCACAGAACCAAGACGTTATGAACGCTTGGCAATCACGTGCTGATGATTACTCCCTCGTTCAGTGCAGCATGCTTTACAGCTTAGAACCGGGTCTCCAAAAGCGTTTTGAGAAACATGGAGCATATGAGATGTTCGAGGAGCTGAAACTAGTTTTCCAAGCTCATGCCCGGGTCGAGAGATATGATGTCTCCGACAAGTTCTTCAGCTGTAAAATGGAGGAGAACAGTTCTGTTAGTGAGCACATACTCAGAATGTCTGGGTTGCACAACCGCTTGTCTCAGCTGGGAGTTAATCTCCCGGATGACGCGGTCATTGACAGAATCCTCCAGTCGCTTCCACCAAGTTACAAGAGCTTTGTGATGAACTACAATATGCAGGGGATGGAAAAGACCATTCCCGAGGTATATTCAATGCTGAAATCAGCGGAAGGGGAGATCAGAAAAGAACATCAAGTGTTGATGGTGAATAAAACCACCAAGTTCAAGAAGGGCAAGGGTAAGAAGAACTTCAAGAAGGACGGCAAGGGAGTTGCCGCGCCCGGTAAACCAGTTACTGGGAAGAAGTCAAAGAATGGACCCAAGCCCGGGACTGAGTGCTTTTATTGCAAGGGAAGTGGTCACTGGAAGCGGAACTGCCCCAAATATTTAGCGGACAAGAAGAAGGCCGGCAACACCCAAGGTATATGTGATATACAAGTAATTGATGTGTACCTTACCAGTACTCGTAGTAGCTCCTGGGTATTTGATACCGGTGCGGTTGCTCATATTTGTAACTCAAAGCAGGAACTACGGAATAAACGGAGACTGGCAAAGGACGAGGTGACGATGCGCGTCGGGAATGGTTCCAAGGTCGATGTGATCGCCGTCGGCACGCTACCTCTGCATCTACCCACGGGATTAGTTTTAAACCTCAATAATTGTTATTTAGTGCCAGCTTTGAGCATGAACATTGTGTCTGGATCTCGTTTAATTCGAGATGGCTATTCATTTAAATCCGAGAATAATGGTTGTTCTATTTATTTGAGAGAGATGTTTTATGGTCATGCCCCGCTGGTCAATGGTTTATTTTTGATGAATCTCGAACGTGATGTTACACATGTTCATAGTGTGAATACCAAAAGATGTAAAGTTGATAACGATAGTCCCACATACTTGTGGCACTGCCGCCTTGGTCACATTGGTGTCAAGCGCATGAAGAAGCTCCATGCAGATGGACTTTTGGAGTCTCTTGATTACGAATCATTTGACACGTGCGAACCATGCCTCATGGGTAAGATGACCAAGACTCCGTTCTCCGGAACAATGGAGCGAGCAACCAACTTATTGGAAATCATACATACCGATGTGTGTGGTCCAATGAGTGTTGAGGCTCGCGGAGGATATCGTTATGTTCTCACTCTCACTGATGATTTAAGTAGATATGGGTATGCCTACCTAATGAAACACAAGTCTGAAACCTTTGAAAAGTTCAAGGAATTTCAGTGAGAGGTTGAGAATCAACGTGACAGGAAAATAAAATTCTTACGATCAGATCGTGGTGGAGAATATTTAAGTCACGAATTTGGTACACACTTAAGGAAATGTGGAATAGTTTCACAACTCACGCCGCCTGGAACACCTCAGAGAAATGGTGTGTCCGAACTTCGTAATCGCACTCTATTGGATATGGTGCGATCTATGATGTCTCTTACCGATTTACCGCTCTCATTTTGGGGTTATGCTTTAGAGACTGCCGCATTCACTTTAAATAGGGCACCGTCTAAATCCGTTGAGATGACACCGTATGAATTATGGTTTGGGAAGAAACCTAAGCTGTCGTTTCTAAAAGTTTGGGGATGCGATGCTTATGTCAAGAAACTTCAACCTGAAAAGCTCGAACCCAAATCGGAAAAATGCGTCTTCATAGGATACCCTAAGGAAACTATTGGGTATACCTTCTACCTCAGATCCGAAGGCAAGATCTTCGTTGCAAAGAACGGGTCCTTTCTAGAGAAGGAGTTTCTCTCGAAAGAATTGAGTGGGAGGAAAGTGGAACTTGATGAGGTGATAGTCACCCCTTCCGAACCGGAAAGTAGCGCAGCGCGGGAAAATGTTCCTGTGGTGCCTACACCGACTGGGGAGGAAGTTAATGATGATGATCATGAAGCTTCAGATCAAGTTGCTGAACTTCGTAAGTCCACAAGGACACGTTCCGCACCAGAGTGGTACGGCAACCCTATCCTGGAAATCATGTTGTTAGACAACGGTGAACCTTCGAACTATGAAGAAGCGATGGCGGGCCCGGATTCCGACAAATGGCTAGAAGCCATGAAATCCGAGATAGAATCCATGTATGAAAACAAAGTATGGACTTTGACTGACTTGCCCGATGAGCGGCGAGCCATAGAAAACAAATGGATCTTTAAGAAGAAGACGGACGCAGATGGTAATGTGACCATCTACAAAGCTCGACTTGTCGCTAAGGGTTATCGACAAGTTCAAGGGGTTGACTACGATGAGACTTTCTCACCCGTAGCGAAGCTGAAGTCCGTCCGAATCATGTTAGCAATTGCCGCATACTATGATTATGAGATATGGCAGATGGACGTCAAAACGGCATTCCTTAACGGCTTCCTTAAGGAAGAGTTGTATATGATGCAGCCAGAAGGTTTTGTCGATCCTAAGAATGCTAACAAAGTATGCAAGCTCCAACGCTCAATCTATGGGCTGGTGCAAGCATCTCGGAGTTGGAACATTCGCTTTGATGAGATGATCAAAGCGTTTGGGTTTACACAGACTTATGGAGAAGCCTGTGTTTACAAGAAAGTGAGTGGGAGCTCTGTAGCATTTCTCATATTATATGTGGATGACATACTATTGATGGAAAATGATATAGAATTCTTGGAAAGTATAAAGGCCTATTTGAATAAGTGTTTTTCAATGAAGGACCTTGGAGAAGCTGCTTATATATTAGGCATCAAGATCTATAGAGATAGATCAAGACGCCTCATTGGTCTTTCACAGAGTACATACCTTGACAAGATATTGAAGAAGTTCAGTATGGATCAGTCCAAGAAGGGGTTCTTGCCTGTATTGCAAGGTGTGCAATTGAGCACGGCTCAATGCCCGACCACGGCAGAAGATATAGAAGAGATGAGTGTCATCCCCTATGCCTCGGCCATAGGGTCTATTATGTATGCCATGCTGTGTACCAGACCTGATGTAAACCTTGCCGTAAGTTTGGTAGGAAGGTACCAAAGTAATCCCGGCAAGGAACACTGGACAGCGGTCAAGAATATCCTGAAGTACCTGAAAAGGACTAAGGATATGTTTCTCGTTTATGGAGGTGACGAAGAGCTCGTCGTAAAGGGTTACGTCGACGCTAGCTTCGACACAGATCTGGATGACTCGAAGTCACAGACCTGATACGTGTATATATTGAATAGAGGAGCAGTAAGCTGGTGCAGTTGCAAGCAAAGCGTCGTGGCGGGATCTACATGTGAAGCGGAGTACATGGCAGCCTCGGAGGCAGCACAGGAAGCAGTCTGGATGAAGGAGTTCATTACCGACCTAGGGGTGATTCCCAATGCGTCGGGCCCAATGACTCTCTTTTGTGACAACACTGGAGCTATTGCCCTTGCGAAGGAGCCCAGGTTTCACAGGAAGACCAGACATATCAAGCGTCGCTTCAACTCCATTCGTGAAAGTGTTCAAAATGGAGACATAGATATTTGTAAAGTGCACACGGACCTGAATGTAGCAGATCCGTTGACTAAACCTCTCCCTAGGGCAAAACATGATCAACACCAGGACGCAATGGGTGTTCGATTCATCACAATGTAACTAGATTATTGACTCTAGTGCAAGTGGGAGACTGTTGGAAATATGCCCTAGAGGCAATAATAAATGGTTATTATTATATTTCTGTGTTCATGATAATAGTCTATTATTCATGCTATAATTGTATTGTCCGGAAATCGTAATACATGTGTGAATACATAGACCACAACCTGTCCCTAGTAAGCCTCTAGTTGACTAGCTCGTTGATCAACAGATAGTCATGGTTTCCTGACTATGGACATTGGATGTCATTGATAACGGGACCACATCATTAGGAGAATGATGTGATGGACAAGACCCAATCCTAAGCATAGCATAAAAGATCGTGTAGTTTCGTTTGCTAGAGCTTTTCCAATGTCAAGTATCTTTTCCTTGGACCATGAGATCGTGCAACTCCCGGATACCGTAGGAGTGCTTTGGGTGTGCCAAACGTCACAACGTAACTGGGTGACTATAAAGGTGCATTACGGGTATCTCCGAAAGTGTCTGTTGGGTTGGCACGGATCGAGACTGGGATTTGTCACTCCGTGTGACGGAGAGGTATCTCTGGGCCCACTCGGTAATGCATCATCATAATGAGCTCAATATGACTAAGGCGTTAGTCACGGGATCATGCATTGCGGTACGAGTAAAGAGACTTGCCGGTAACGAGATTGAACTAGGTATTGGGATACCGACGATCGAATCTCAGGCAAGTAACATACCGATTGACAAAGGGAATTGCATACGGATTGATTGAATCCTCGACACCGTGGTTCACCCGATGATATCATCGTGGAACATGTGGGAGCCAACATGGGTATCCAGATCCCGCTGTTGGTTATTGACCGGAGAGGCGTCTCGGTCATGTCTGCATGTCTCCCGAACCCGTAGGGTCTACACACTTAAGGTCCGGTGACGCTAGGGTTGTAGAGATATATGTATGCGGAAACCCGAAAGTTGTTCGGAGTCCCGGATGAGATCCCGGACGTCACGAGAGGTTCCGGAATGGTCCGGAGGTAAAGATTTATATATGGGAAGTCTTATTTTGGTCGCCGGAAAAGTTTCGCGCTTTATCGGTATTGTACCGGGAGTGCCGAAAGGGGTCCGGGGGTCCACCAAGGGGGTCCACCAGCCCCGGGGGGGCACATGGGCTGTAAGGGGTGCGCCTTGGCCTATATGGGCCAAGGGCACCAGCCCCAAGAGGCCCATGCGCAAGAGATAAGAAAGAAGGGAGAGTCCTAAAGGGGGAAGGCACCTCCGAGGTGCCTTGGGGGGAAGGACTCCCCCCTGGCCGCACCCTTCCTTGAAGGAAGGGGCAAGGCTGCGCCCCCCCCCCCTCTCCCTTGGCCCTATATATAGTGGGGGGAAGGGAGGGCAGCAACATCTAAGCCTTGGGCGCCTCCCTCCTCCCCTGCAACACCTCTCTCTCTCTCGCAGAAGCTCGGCGAAGCCCTGCCGGAGACCCGCTACATCCACCACCACGCCGTCGTGCTGTTGGATCTCCATCAACCTCTCCTCCCCCCTTGCTGGATCAAGAAGGAGGAGACGTCGCTGCACCGTACGTGTGTTGAACGCGGAGGTGCCGTACGTTCGGCACTCGGTCATCGGTGATTTGGATCACGGCGAGTACGACTCCGTCATCCACGTTCATTGGAACGCTTCCGCTCGCGATCTACAAGGGTATGTAGATGCACTCCTTTCCCCTCGTTGCTAGTAGAGTCCATAGATGCATCTTGGTGAGCGTAGGAAAATTTTAAATTATGCTACGATTCCCAACACTACCTACCACTTGCTATATCATGCCTCCCATATTGCCATGTCAAGCCTCTAACCCACCTTTCCTAGCAAACCGTTGTTTGGCTTTGTTACCGCTTTTGCTCAGCCCCTCTTATAGCGTTGCTAGTTGCAGGCGAAGATGAAGTTTGTTCCATGTTGGAACATGGATATGTTGGGATATCACAATATCTCTTATCTTAATTAATGCATCTATATACTTGGTAAAGGGTGGAAGGCTCGGCCTTATGCCTGGTGTTTTGTTCCACTCTTGCCGCCCTAGTTTCCGTCATACCGGTGTTATGTTCCTTGATTTTGTGTTCCTTACGCGGTTGGGTGATTTATGGGACCCCCTTGACAGTTCGCTTTGAATAAAACTCCTCCAGCAAGGCCCAACCTTGGTTTTAACATTTGCCACCTAAGCCTTTTTTCCCTTGGGTTTTGCAGACTCAAGGGTCATCTTTATTTTAACCCCCCCTCCCCGGACCAGTGTTCCTCTGAGTGCTGGTCCAAACCGAGCGATGTCCGGCGCCCCCTGGGCAACCAGGGTCTATGTCAACCCGACGTCTGGCTCATCGGGTGTGCCCTGAGAACGAGATATGTGCAGCTCCTATCGGGATTTGTCGGCACATTCGGGCGGTCTTGCTAGTCTTGTTTTACCATTGTCGAAATGTCTTGTAAACCGGGATTCCAAGACTGATCGGGTCTTCCAGGGAGAAGGAATATCCTTCCTTGACCGTGAGAGCTTATAATGGGCTAAGTTAGGACACCCCTGTAGGGTATAAACTTTCGAGAGCCGTGCCCGCGATTATGTGGCAGATGGGAATTTGTTAATATCCGGTTGTAGAGAACTTGACACTTGACTTAACTAAAATGCATCAACCGTGTGTGTAGCCGTGATGGTCTCTTTTCGGCGGAGTCCGGGAAGTGAACACGGTTTGGGTTATGTATGGACGTAAGTAGTTTCAGGATCACTTCTTGATCACGGTTTGGGTCTTGATCTCGCGGGTGTGAGATTGCTGAGTCCTCGTGACTCACAGATTCTACCAAAACAGTTGCAGGTGCCGACGATACCAGTGCAGGTGACGCAACCGAGCTCAAGTGGGAGTTCGACGAGGAACTTGGTCATTATTATGTTTCGTTTCCTGATGATCAGTAGTGGAGCCCAGTTGGGACGATCGGGGATCTAGCATTTGGGGTTATCTTCTTTTTATTTGGATTTGACCGTAGTCGGTCTATGTGTGTATTTTGGATGATGTATGAATTTATTTATGTATTGTGTGAAGTGGCGATTGTAAGCCAACTCTCTTTATCCCATTCTTGTTCATTACATGGGATTGTGTGAAGATGACCCTTCTTGCGACAAAACCACCATGCGGTTATGCCTCCAAGTCGTGCCTCGACACGTGGGAGATATAGCCGCATCGTGGGTGTTACAAGTTGGTAATCAGAGCCATCCCCGACTTAGGAGCCCCCTGCTTGATCGAATCGCTGGCGTTGTTGAGTCTACAAAAAAATGTTTTGAGTCTTAGGATTATATATATATCGGAGAGTAGGATTCTTTTTACTCCTCAGTCCCTTCGTCGCTCTGGTTAGGCCCCTTGACGTAGAAGTTTTGACTCTCCTCTCCTCAAATTTCACTAAAAAAATTAGGATCATGCGGGTATCTTGGAATCGTTCTGATGGTTTTGTGACGAGAACATTGTTCTTGGTGCCTCCTGACATTTAGGGGTTGTGGCAGTGTCCCGGGGAGTTGAGCTCCGAGGTGTTGTCGTCACAATTTTATCGTTGCAGTCCTGGAATACCTGAGTTTTTTTCGCCGACATCGAAAATCTCTTTTATGCAGTTGTTGGTGAGATCACCTCGACGCCACCCAGTACTGGGGCGGGAGTTCGGGAGTATTGCCATAACTCGTATAACGGATGATTTTCGAAGGTTGAGGTAAATGATTTCCGAAGGTTTCTTGGTTATGTGTTGAAGGATGGATACAGCTGGATCTAGGTATTGTTAGTTTGGGTGAGATATATTGCGTCCCCTGTATCCCCAACACCTGATTGCATAACCAGAAAGTTTCGGGAGTTTATAGGTGGGAATTCAAGTAGCTCCTAGAATATCTTTTCGACAGATGTATGATTTGAGATTGGGGTCCAATGTCTAGTGGTTCGCTTTTCACAGTCAATTTACAATGGTCGCGAGACGTCTTAAAGAATCCTTGGCTATGCCGATTCGGGGACGTCTTGTTTGTCATTCGTGACGTCCGCTGTACGTTGTGCCCGTGGGGCCTCATCACGAACACTTTAGGCGAAATCTCTATCATATGTTTGTTTCCGGCTTATTTTGCGAGCCAATCCTTTGTTTTGTTTTAAGTTGTGGTATTCGAGTTGCTCCAATGTCAAGTGTTGATTCCATACCTTATTCTAGGCGGTGTTCTCGTATTTCTATGGGGATACTAATCCTTCTTGATCATCGAGATTGCCATTTAATTCTATTTCCAACCGGTGCGTTTCTCTCCGAGATGATACCATCATTCTCCCCATCCGCAAGATCAATTATAAGTTTTCTCAACGGTGTTTATTCCATATGCCCCAAGTTGCCTTTGTTTTTCCCACCCTCCCACCCTCTTTCTTCAAGGACTTAGATTTCTTAATCATGTATCCATCTTATGGATGTGAAGTTTCTCCATTCTTTTCCATCAATGTTCTTATCTGGTGATTCTCAGGAAGATGCTCAGGAAGCTTCAAGTTTATCATTCTTTGTTCTCTTATCTTCCCCGGTGGATTCAATTCAAGCTTTGTCGACCATATCCTTTCCTCGTTTCAAATGTTTGCTCATGTCGGTGCACCTCTTAATCATCCACTTCTCGCCATTCTTTTGTTCCGGCGTGCTGAAGACATCTCGAAAGATTCGTGTTTCCATTCTTAGTCCGTTCAAGCTATTTCGAGGTTGTTATCTCATTCAAGTCAGTTAATTCATCTGGTGCAATCTCTCTTTTAGATCATTTCAACGGTGTATCTTTTGAGTGGGCCCTAACCCACAGGTCTTTTCCCAGGATCTTACCTGACTCTTCTAATTTTCCCGGAGCTTCTAAAATTCTTTTTAAAGTTTGACGTAAGAATGGGTTATCGTCAGTCATATGTCTTTCTCCAAGATCTTTCAAATTCTTTTCATCGTTGGTTCAACCTTTCTAATTTTCATTCCGGAGTGCCTCAACAATTCATGGTGGTGTTTCTCATCGTCATTCTCAACATTTCAAGATCAAGGTAGAGATTTCTCCTAAAATCTTGGTCCACTCTCTTGAAGATTCGTGGTTCTAGCTTCATGCCACTCTCATAATTGTTTTCGATTGTGAGAATTCTTTTCACCCATCCGGAGCAATTCATGAGTCTTTTCAGTTTGATTCTCCGAAGGCCATCATTTCAGAAGATTTACTCGTTCTCAACATTCAGCTCTCGTTCTCCAAATCTCATCGGTGCATCATTCAAGTATTCTCTAATCAATTCATGATCTCTTCATTCTCACGTATTTAAATTCTATCAAGTATCTCTATTCGTTTTCTAACTCTTCCCGGCAATTCGTTCTCTTTTCTTCGTTCATTTTCAATTCTTACGGTGGTTTGTTCAAGATTTCTCTTCCTTCGTCATCGTATCAACTCATTCGTTATTCAAATCCTACCGGTGGTTTGTTGAAGACCTTCCAAAGTTTGCGCTATATCTCTCTTAATCCTTTCTACAAGAATAAGTAGTATGCCAAATCCGTTGCTTGTCATCAATTTAAATTGGTGAAGGATATGCATAACGTAATTCTTATTATGGTTTCATCCAAGTGATCTAGTTTCTTCTTTCCAGAGTTGTTCATCATGTCACATTTCTCGGTTCGAGAGGCTTCATCTTTTTCTTTTCCTGAGTTCCAAGCTTTCTGCATTATCTCGTCGCGAAGCTCCACCTAAATCATTGCAAGGCTTCACCTGGTGTTTTCAACTTCTCTCTCTTTCTATCATCCTGGTTTTACCGGAGTTCTCACGAAGGCTCAACATGGTGGTTCGTCAAGGTTTCCTTTCATTCTCGAATTGTTCTTCAAGATTTTTCTCGAAGTTAAGATCCGCCAAGCTATATTCAAAGATAAACATGGTGCTCAACACATGTTTTGTCTTGAGGAGTTCCAGCATTCTTCATCTTGCATTCCGAAGTGCAATTCTTTCTACCTTATCTTTTGAGGTGGTGTTATGTCATTGTCGATAATTTCCCTTCGTGTTTCATGATTCACAAGTTTTCAAGAGTGACATATCTAAATCCATCATTTTCTCTTCGCTCAAGACATCCTTTCAACCAATCAACCTCTTCATTGGAGTTATCTTGGGTTATATTTCACCTAAAGCTTTCCCTAAGGATTTTTCTATTTATGGTGCTCATAAATGACCCAAGTTCTTCATTTATCCTCCCGGTGAAATAAGTTTCTCGTCTCCTTGTTCATATCAATCCAATCTATTGTTTTTCCGTTAGTGGCAGAATTTCACCTCAAGTTTTTGAGATGTTTTCCATAAGCCCACAACAAGCTTATTCTTACCGTTGTTGTTTTTCAAATAACTCTGTTCAATCCTTTCTTGCAAGGATGCTCTTGGAATTAAATTGTGGTGGAAGTTGTCATTTTCTTCTCTATCCCTTATCCCAACAATCTAGCTACTATTCTTTCGTCCCGGAGGCATTGTAAGGTTGTTCTCTTCATCCCATCTTCTCGTTTTGTCAAGATCATGTTCTTTTCCTTGCTTATATCCATTTAACCGGAGTGCTACCCGAATTCTTTTATTCTTATTCCTTGCCTAGCTAATTTTAACCGGAGTGGTTTCAATTCCTTCTTGTCCATTTTGCTCGTCATTCATAGTTTTGCAAGCTCCAAGGTTCACATGGTGTTCCTTGTTTCTCTTTTTTACCGGAGTCTTCTCAATTTTGTTCAACTCTGTTGTGTTCTTCTTTCAAGTTTTCAACCTCTCAAGGGTCATTGGTCTCACTTGATTGTCAAAGAAGCAACTTAGCTTTACCTCTTCTCTTCCTCTTCCGCTTTTCTCCGGTGCCGTCCTTAGATCTCGGGACGAGATCCTCTTGTAGTGGTGGAGTGTTGTAACGCCCCAAAACCGACGCTCCAGACGCCTTCCATGTTCTTCGTGATCGCTGTGTGTTTTATTTATTTGTTGCATTCATTATCGCATCATACGCATTGCATCCGCATGTTTTCTTAAACTTGTAGTTGCTCGTAGTTGCCGCGTTCCCCTTGCCTTCGTTGACCGTTCCGAGACCAACCAGATTTTGTTTCCCTCTTGCCTGGCTTCCTAACCTCTCTGCACATCCCGCAAATCCCTCGCGCGCGTCCGAAAACTTTCCCGGACCCGAACCGGGTTGTCGTTACCGATGGGTCCGGATCATCCCCAAACATCCCTAAAATATCTTCGATTATTTGTTTGAGCTTTCTGACCTAATTATCCAAGACCGTTCGATTTTGATCGGAGGGTCTAAAACTTGCCCCTTCTAAGCCACCTACCTATTTAATCAGCCTAAACCCTAGCCCCTACCTGTCCAATCCACCAATTCCCATCGCGCCGCCGCTAGCCAACCACCCCTCTCATGTCTCCCTCGGGATCCTCCCGATCCAAAATCCCGGCCAACCGCTCCGACCAGCTCCCTTGATTTCCGCCGCCACCAGATTCCAGTAAGCCACCACCTTCTCCTCGTCTCTGCAGCGAACCCAACCAGCACCCCTCGACCCACCTCACTCGCGGATCGCCTGCAGCCTCCCCACCTTGCTGCACGATCGAGAGAGGAGCTCCCGATCCAAAGCTTCCCCGCCTCCGGTGTCCTCCCGTCCCCGAGCACGCAAGCCACCGGAGAGCTCCGCCCCTGCCGTCTTCTTCTCCTTCACCGGACCTTCCTTCCGCCGAGTGCCACCGGCAACCAAACCAGGCCAGTGTAGCCACTCCCCTGACCGTCTCTCTTTTCCTCTCTGTCTCTAATCTCTCTGCTCCCTCTCTGCCGCCATGGACAGGGCTTCGACGCCGCCGCTGCCGTGTCTGCCTCCCTCCGCCTCGCCAAGTCCCTGAACCGCCAGGTCCGCAGGAGCCAAGCTCGCCGACGGCTTCCTCCAGGTCCGGCCGGACTCCTCCAGCCATGACCCTTCCCGACCGGATCCCGTGTTGTGCCGTCCCTGCGCTTCAAGTCCCTCCCGCCGTCGTCATCACCCGAGCAGGTTGCCGCCGCCAAGTCCCTCGCCTCGCGCGCCAAGTTTCGCCGTCGTCGCTCCCCTGCATCGTCGCTGCCTGCCTCTGCCTGCGTCCTCTGCTTCTTCCAGGACGAGGCGCCCGCTCGCCCGCGCCTCGCGTTGACTGGGCCTCTCCAGCCGCAGCGCTCCAAGGTCCAACCGCGGCCTGCCAGCTCCTCCACCAACCGGCCCATGCGGCCTGGTGAGCACCCAGATCCAGTGTCCTCTCCTGTGCACTATTGGGCCAGCAGTTTCAGCCCGATTGCGTTTTTTTTTCCTGTTTTGCGAATTTCCTAATTTCCAGGGAATTGGCAGATTTACAGAAAACCCCTTCATGATCATGCATTTAATAACTGCACAACCGTGCATCGGTTTAAAATGTTTTATATATGTAAAATGCTTAGAATTTCATCTAGTTTCACATTATGCAACTTTCATCCATGTTTAAACTGTTTAAACTTGCTGTTTGTTTAATTTTGCATAAATGTCATGTTAAAATGATTTATTTCATAACTAAATAACCGGAGCTCCAAATTTAATAAACTTTATATGTAAATGGGTTAGAAAAATGCCTAGTTTAACATGGTGCACTTTATTTTGCTGTTTAACAACATTAAAATTGTGTTTAGGGCAGAACAGTACCAAATCTAAAATATGCACATGAGGATTTCTGGAATTGTTGTTTGTCGTTCCGGCCTCATTTAAACTTGCCTAGATAGGTAGTTTTCATATGCTTCACCCCTTGCCATGTTTAAAAACATTTAATATTGTTGGTTACATAAACAAGAGAGAACTAAATAAGTGATGTGGTGTTTCGTCAATATGCAACTCGTTGCATATTGAGCTCCACTTAATTTGTAGTATTGTTTGTTGCACTTTGCCATGCCATGCCCCATTAAACCGGACATGCATCTTATACTTGATTGTGCATCATGCCATGTTTATATGATGATTGTTTACTATGCTGTTTGTTTCTTTCCGGGTTGCTTCTCTCGTTAGCTTCGGTTTTCGTTCCGGAGTTGTGAGGATTCGTTCGACTACGTCCGTTTGTCTTCTTCATGGACTCGTTCTTCTTCCTTGCGGGATCTTAGGCAAGATGACCATACACTCGAAATCACTTCTATCTTTGCTTGCTAGTTGTTTCGCTCTATTGCTATGTCGCGCTACCTACCACTTGCTATATCATGCCTCCCATATTGCCATGTCAAGCCTCTAACCCACCTTTCCTAGCAAACCGTTGTTTGGCTTTGTTACCGCTTTTTCTCAGCCCCTCTTATAGCGTTGCTAGTTGCAGGCGAAGATGAAGTTTGTTCCATGTTGGAACATGGATCTGTTGGGATATCACAATATCTCTTATCTTAATTAATGCATCTATATACTTGGTAAAGGGTGGAAGGCTCGGCCTTATGCCTGGTGTTTTGTTCCACTCTTGCCGCCCTAGTTTCCGTCATACCGGTGTTATGTTCCCTGATTTTGCGTTCCTTACGCGGTTGGGTGATTTATGGGACCCCCTTGACAGTTTGCTTTGAATAAAACTCCTCCAGCAAGGCCCAACCTTGGTTTTAACATTTGCCACCTTAGCCTTTTTTTCCCTTGGGTTCTGCAGACTCAAGGGTCATCTTTATTTTACCCCCCCCCGGGCCAGTGTTCCTCTGAGTGCTGGTCCAAACCGAGCGATGTCCGGCGCCCCCTGGGCAACCAGGGTCTATGCCAACCCGACGTCTGGCTCATCCGGTGTGCCCTGAGAACGAGATATGTGCAGCTCCTATCGGAATTTGTCGGCACATTCCGGCGGTCTTGCTGGTCTTGTTTTACCATTGTCGAAATGTCTTGTAAACCGGGATTCCGAGACTGATCGGGTCTTCCCGGGAGAAGGAATATCCTTCTTTGACCATGAGAGCTTATAATGGGCTAAGTTGGGACACCCTGCAGGGTATAAACTTTCGAGAGCCGTGCCCGCGGTTATGTGACAGATGGGAATTTGTTAATATCCGGTTGTAGAGAACTTGACACTTGACTTAATTAAAATGCATCAACCGCGTGTGTAGCCGTGATGGTCTCTTTTCGGCGGAGTCCGGGTAGTGAACACGGTTTGGGTTATGTATGGATGTAAGTAGTTTCAGGATCACTTTTTGATCACTTATAGCTTCACGACCGTTGCGTTGCTTCTCTTCTCGCTCTTATTTGCGTGTGTTAGCCACCGTATTTGCTTAGTGCTTGCTGCAGCTCCACCTCATTACCCCTTTCCTACCCATAAGCTTAAATAGTCTTGATCTCACGGGTGTGAGATTGTTGAGTCCTCGTGACTCACAGATTCTACCAAAACAGTTGTAGGTGCCGACGATACCAGTGCAGGTGACGCAACCGAGCTCAAGTGGGAGTTCGACGAGGAACTTGGTCGTTATTATGTTTCGTTTCCTGATGATCAGTAGTGGAGCCCAGTTGGGACGATCGGGGATCTAGCATTTGGGGTTATCTTCTTTTCATTTGGATTTGACCGTAGTCGGTCTATGTGTGTATTTTGGATGATGTATGAATTTATTTATGTATTGTGTGAAGTGGCGATTGTAAGCCAACTCTCTTTATCCCATTCTTGTTCATTACATGAGATTGTGTGAAGATGACCCTTCTTGCGACAAAACCACCATGCGGTTATGCCTCCAAGTCGTGCCTCGACACGTGGGAGATATAGCCGCATCGTGGGCGTTACAACTCTATCGCAAACAAACAATACATACATAAGCAATCAAGGAAGGGTGCACGGATAAAACTCAAAATAAGAGATCTAACCAGAAAGTTCAACTTAAGAACTCCGGTTTGCAAAAAGAATCAAATCGAACGAAGCAACGAAACTCAAACGGCGAAAGAAACAAGCTTCGTTTACTAATCTGGACCTAAGTCAAATTTTACAGTAGCAAAAACGTGTTTGAGTTGGTTAATCAGAAAGAGGGTTTCGAGACGAAACTCTAGCCGCTTGAATCGCCTGATTCCGATAAACGAGTGAAAAGTTATACTGAAATGAAAAACAGATCGAAAATCGCGAGCGAAAATAATCGCGAAAAATCCGAGAAAAGAAAAACTGACGAACAGGCTAACGAACGAACGTTCGCTGTCTGCGGTTAAACGACGAAAACCGTTCGTTAAAACGAACGTACGGACGAACGTCCGCGAAATAGGCCATACCAAAAAATAAAACCGATCTAATAAAAAACCGGGGTTTTCTAAAAAACACGCACGGTTTTCCGGAGAAAACCGGCGGCGGCGGCGGTCAACCTCGGGTGGCGGGACGGCGGCGGCGGGGGTGGCTCCGGCATCGGGCGGGGATGGCGGCAGGGCTCCGGGCGGCGACGGCGGGGGCGGCGGCGGCGGCGGCGGCTCCGGGCGACGGGGCGGCGACGCGGCGGCGGCGGCGCGGAACCGGCGGCGGTGCTAGGGTTTCACGGGGGCGGGCGGCTTGGGCTAGCGGGGCGGCCTCGCGGCTTATAAAGGCCGGCCCGGCCAGAATCCTAGCCAGACACGGCCCGATAGGTCGGTTCGTTTTTTTTCAATCAGACGTGCACAAAAAGAAAGAAAAGAAATACTAATCGGGCTCCAAAAATCCCAAAATAAATTTTCCCCGTCCTCTAAAAATAAGCCGGACAAGATGAACATTTATTTGTGCCTAAAATGCAATTTTCAAAAACGCATATTTTTCCTAATTCAAATAAAATCAAATATTTGTTTTTAATATTTTTCTCCAATATTTCATTATTTGTGTAGAAGTCATTTTATCCCCTCTCATATATTTGATACGAAATATTTTCGGCGAGAAAATAATTAAAACAAAAGATCCTATTTTCAAAATTTGAGAAAACCCAAATATGAAAATAATGAAATCCCCAACTCTCTCCGTGGGTCCTTCAGTTGCGTAGAATCTCTAGGATCGCAAAACAAAATGCAATAAAATATGTTATGCATGATGATCTAATGTATAACATTCCAAATTGAAAATTTGGGATGTTACAATGGCCCCCGGGTCTATCTTCCATCATATTAATCTCCCGACAACAAGCTATTTCTGTTGCCGTTTATTTTGCTTTCTTTACTTTTACTCTTTATCATAAAAATACCAAAAATATTATCTTATCATCTCTATCAAATCTCACTTTCGTAAGTGACCGTGAAGGGATTGACAACCCCTTTATCGCGTTGGTTGCGAGGTTCTTATTTGTTTGTGTAGGTGCGTGGGACTCGAGCATGGTCTCCTACTGGATTGATACCTTGGTTCTCAAAAACTGAGGGAAATACTTACGCTACTTTACTGCATCACCATTTCCTCTTCAAGGGAAAACCAACGCAGTGCTCAAGAGGTAGCAAGAAGGATTTCTGGTGCCGTTGCCGGCGAGTCTACGCACAAGTCAAGACATACCAAGTACCCATCACAAACTCTTATCCCTCGCATTATATTATTTTCCATTTGCCTCTCGTTTTCCTCTCCCCTACTTCACCCTTGCCATTTTATTCGCCCTCTCTTTCCATCCGCCTCTTTTTTCGCTTGGTTCTTGTTTGCTCGTGTGTTGGATTGCTTGTTTGTCACGATGGCTCAAGATAATACTAAATTATGTGACTTTGCCAATACCAAAAACAATGATTTTCTTAGCACTCGGATTGCTCCTCTTACCGATGCTAAATCATGTGAAAGTAATGCTGCTTTGCTGAATCTTCTCATGAAAGATCAATTCGCCGGCCTTCCTAGTGAAGATGCCGCTACCCATCTAAATAGCTTTGTTGATTTGTGTGACATGAAAAAGAAGAAAGATGTGGACAATGATATTGTTAAATTGAAGCTATTTCCTTTTTCACTTAGAGATCGTGCTAAAACTTGATTTTCGTCTTTGCCTAAAAATAGTATTGATTCTTGGAATAAGTACAAAGATGCTTTTATCTCTAAGTATTTTCCTCCCGCTAAAATCATCTCCCTTAGAAACGATATTATGAATTTTAAGCAACTTGATCATGAACATGGTGCACAAGCTTGGGAGAGGATGAAGTTAATGATACGTAATTGCCCTACTCATGGTTTGAATTTGTGGATGATTATACAAAAAAATTATGCCGGATTGAATTTTGCTTCTAGAAATCTTTTAGATTCGGCCGTGGGAGGCACTTTTATGGAAATAACTTTAGGAGAAGCTACTAAACTCCTAGATAATATTATGGTTAATTATTCTCAATGGCACACTGAAAGATCTACTAGTAAAAAAGTGCATGTGATAGAAGAAATTGATGTTTTGAGTGGAAAGATGGATGAACTTATGAAATTGTTTGCTAATAAGAGTGTTTCTTCTTATCCTAATGATATGCCTTTGTCTACCTTGATTGAGAATAATAATGAATCTATGAATGTGAATTTTGTTGGTAGGAATAATTTTGGTAACAACGCGTATAGAGGAAACTTTAATCCTAGGCCGTTCCCTAGTGATTCCTCTAATAATTATGGTAATTCCTACAACAATTCTTATGGAGATTTTAATAAGATGCCCTCTGATTTTGAGACTAGTGTTAAAGAATTTATGATTGCGCAAAAGAATTTCAATGCCTTGCTTGAAGAAAAATTGCCAAATATTGATGAGTTGGCTAGGAACGTCGATAGAATTTCTCTTGATGTTGATTCTTTGAAGCTTAGATCTATTCCACCTAAGCATGATATCAATGAGTCTCTCAAAGCCATGAGAATTTCCATTGATGAGTGCAAAGAAAGAACCGCTAGTATGCGTGCTAAGAAAGATTGCTTTGTAAAAGCATGTTCTTCTAATTTTTATGAGAATAATGATGAAAATCTAAAAGTTATTGATGTGTCCCCTATTAAATCTCTGTTTTTCAATATGAATCTTGATAATGATGGGACTGGAGATGAGTCAACTTTAGTAGAAAACGTCCCAAAAATTCGGAGTTTTTAGATCTTGATACAAAATTTGGTAAAAGTGGGATTGAATAGGTCAAAACTTTAGATATCAATGAACCCACTATATTGGATTTCAAGGAATTTAATTATGATAATTGCTCTTTGATAGATTGTATTTCCTTGTTGCAATCCGTGCTAAATTCTCCTCATGCTTATAGTCAAAATAAAGCCTTTACTAAACATATCGTTGATGCTTTAATGCAATCTTATGAAGAAAAACTTGAGTTGGAAGTTTCTATCCCTAGAAAACTTTATGATGAATGGGAACCTACAATTAAAATTAAAATTGAAGATCATGAATGCTATGCTTTGTGTGATTTGGGTGCTAGTGTTTCCACGATTCCAAAAACTTTATGTGATTTGTTAGGTTTCCGTGAATTTAATGATGGTTCTCTAAACTTGCACCTTGCGGATTCCACTATCAAGAAACCTATGGGAAGAATTAATGATGTTCTTATTGTTGCAAATAGGAACTATGTGCCCGTAGATTTTATTTTTCTTGATATAGATTGTAATCCTTCATGTCCTATTATTCTTGGTAGGCCTTTCCTTAGAACGATTGGTGCAATTATTCATATGAAGGAAGGAAATATTAGATTCCAATTTCCATTAAGGAAAGTCATGGAACACTTTCCTAGAAACAAAATAAAATTACCTTATGAATCTATTATGAGAGCCACTTATGGATTGCCTACCAAAGATGACAATACTTAGATCTATCCTTGCCTTTATGCCTAGCTAGGGGCATTAAACGATAGCGCTTGTTGGGAGGCAACCCAATTTTATTTTAGTTTTTTTGCTTTTTATTTCTGTTTAGTAATAAGTCTTTGATCTAGATTCTGGTTAGATTTGTTTTTATGTTTTAATTAGTGTTTGTGCCAAGTTAAACCTATAGGGTCTTCTTGGTTGATAGTTATTTGATCTTGCTGAAAATTCCAGAAACTTTCTGCTCACGAAAACAATTGTTTAAAATCACCAGAACGTGATAAAATATTGATTCCAATTGCAGAAGATCAATAAACAAATTATTTAGGTTGTCCTATTTTGGTAGATTTTTCTGAGTTCCAGAAGTTTGCGTTAGTTACAGATTACTACAGACTGTTCTGTTTTTGACAGATTCTGTTTTTCGTGTGTTGTTTGCTTATTTTGATGAATCTATGGCTAGTAAAATAGTTTATAAACCATAGATAAGTTGGAATACAGTAGGTTTAACACCAACATAAATAAAGAATGAGTTCATTACAGTACCTTGAAGTGGTGTTTTGTTTTCTTTCGCTAACGGAGCTCATGAGATTTTCTGTTAAGTTTTGTGTTGTGAAGTTTTCAAGTTTTGGGTAAAGATTTGATGGATTATGGAACAAGGAGTGTCAAGAGCCTAAGCTTGGGGATGCCCAAGGCACCCCAAGGAAAATCCAAGGACACCAAAAAGCCAAAGCTTGGGGATGCCCCGGAAGGCATCCCCTCTTTAGTCTTCGTCCATCGGTAACTTTACTTGGAGCTATATTTTTATTCACCACATGATATGTGTTTTGCTTGGAGCATCTTGTATGATTTGAGCCTTTGCTTTTAGTTTACCACAGTCATCCTTGCTGTACACACCTTTTGAGAGAGACACACATGATTCGGAATTATTTAGAATACTCTATGTGCTTCACTTATATCTTTTGAGCTATATAGTTTTTGCTCTAGTGCTTCACTTATATCTTTTAGAGCACGGCGGTGGTTTTGTTTTATAGAAACTATTGTTCTCTCATGCTTCACTTATATTATTTTGAGAGTCCTACAAAACAGCATGGTAATTTGCTTAAATTGAGAAATTAGTCCTAATATGATAGCATCCAGGATTAGTAAAAACTTTCTTATAAGTGCTTTGAATACTAAGAGAAGTTTGATGCTTGATGATTGTTTTGAGATATGGAGGTAGTGATATTAAAGTTGTGCTAGTTGAGTAGTTGTGAATTTGAGAAATACTTGTGTTGAAGTTTGCAAGTTCTGTAGCATGCACGTATGGTAAATGTTGTGTAACAAAATTGAAACATGAGGTGCTCTTTGATTGTCCTCCTAATGAGTGGCGGTCGGGGACGAGCGATGGTCTTTTCCTACCAATCTATCCCCCTAGGAGCATGCGCGTAGTGCTTGGTTTTTGATGACTTGTAGATTTTTGCAATAAGTATGTGAGTTCTTTATGACTAATGTTGATTCCATGGATTATACGCACTCTCACCCTTCCATCATTGCTAGCCTCTTCGGTACCGTGCATTGCCCTTTCTCACCTTGAGAGTTGGTGCAAACTTCGCCGGTGCATCCAAACCCCGTGATACAATACGCTCTATCACACATAAACCTCCTTATATCTTCCTCAAAACAGCCACCATACCTACCTATTATGGCATTTCCATAGCCATTCCGAGATATATTGCCATGCAACTTTTCACCGTTCCATTTATCATGACACGTTTCATCATTGTCATATTGCCTTGCATGATCATTTAGTTGACATCGTATTTGTGGCAAAGCCACCATGCATATTATTCATACATGTCACTCTTGATTCATTGCCCATCCCGGTACACCTTCGGAGGCATTCATATAGAGTCATACTTTGTTCTAGTATCGAGTTGTAATCATTGAGTTGTAAATAAATAGAAGTGTGATGATCATCATTCATAGAGCATTGTCCCAAAAAAGAGAAAAAAAAAGAGAAAGGCCAAATAAAAAAAGGAAAAGGCCTAAAAAAATTAAAGAAGGGGCAATGCTACTATCCTTTTTTTCCACACTTGTGCTTCAAAGTAGCACCATGATCTTTATGATAGAGCGTCTCTTGTTTTGTCACTTTCATATACTAGTGGGAATTTTTCATTATAGAACTTGGCTTGTATATTCCAACAATGGGCTTCCTCAAATGCCCTAGGTCTTCGTGAGCAAGCAAGTTGGATGCACACCCACTTAGTTTCTTTTGTTGAGCTTTCATACATTTATACCTCTAGTGCATCCGTTGCATGGCAATCCCTACTCCTTGCATTGACATCAATCGATGGGCATCTCCCTAGCTCATTGATTAGCCACGTCAATGTGAGACTTTCTCCTTTTTTGTCTTCTCCACATAACCCCCATCATCATATTCTATTCCACCCGTAGTGTTATATCCATGGTTCACGCTCATATATTGCGTGAAAGTTGAGAAAAGTTTGACATTACTAAAGTATGAAACAATTGTTTGGCTTGTCATCGGGGTTGTGCATGATGAGAGCATTCTTGTGTGACGAAAATGGAGCATGACCAAACTATATGATTTTGTAAGGATGAACTTTCTTTGGCCATGTTATTTTGAGAAGACATAATTGCTTAGTTAGTATGCTTGAAGTATTATTACTTTTATGTCAATATTAAACTTTTATCTTGAATCTTTTGGATCTGAATATTCATACCACAAATAAGAGAATTACATTGAAAATTAAGCTAAGTAGCATTCCACATCAAAAATTCTGTTTTTATCATTTACCTACTCGAGGACGAGCAGGAATTAAGCTTGGGGATGCTTGATACGTCTCCAATGTATCTATAATTTTTTATTGTTCCATGCTATATTATATTCTGTTTTGGATGTTTAATGGGCTTTATTATACACTTTTATATTATTTTTGGGACTAACCTATTAACCGGAGGCCCAGCCCAAATTGCTGTTTTTTGCCTATTTCAGTGTTTCGAAGGAAAGGAATATCAAACGGAGTCCAAACGGAATAAAACCTTCGGGAACGTGATTTTTGGAACAAACGTGATCCAGAGGACTTGGAGTGGACGTCAAGAAATCACCGAGGAGGCCACGAGGCAGGGGGCGCGCCTACCCCCCTGGGCGCGCCCTCCACCCTCGTGGGCCCCTCGTAGCTCCACCGACCTACTTCTTCCTCCTATATATACCTACGTACCCCCAAACCATCAGAGCCGAAGCCAAAGCCCTATTTCCACCGCCGCAACCTTCTGTACCCGTGAGATCCCATCTTGGGGCCTTTTCCGACGCTCCGCCAGAGGGGGCATCGATCACGGAGGGCTTCTACATCAACACCATAGCCTCTCCGATGATGTGTGAGTAGTTTACCTCAGACCTTCGGGTCCATAGTTATTAGCTAGATGGCTTCTTCTCTTTCTTTGGATCTCAATACAAAGTTCTCCTCGATTCTCTTGGAGTCTATTTGATGTAACTCTTCTTTTGCAGTGTGTTTGTCGAGATCCGATGAATTGTGGGTTTATGATCAAGATTATCTATGAACAATATTTGAATCTCCTCTGAATTCTTTTATGTATGATTGATTATCTTTGCAAGTCTCTTCGAATTATCAGTTTGGTTTGGCCTACTAGATTGATCTTCCTTGCAATGGGAGAAGTGCTTAGCTTTGGGTTCAATCTTGCGGTGCTCCATCCCAGTGATAGTAGGGGAAACGACACGTATTGTATTGTTGCCATCGAGGATAAAAAGATGGGGTTTATATCATATTGCATGAGTTTATCCCTCTACATCATGTCATCTTGCTTAATGCGTTACTCCGTTCATATGAACTTAATACTCTAGATGCATGCTGGATAGTGGTCGATGTGTGGAGTAATAGTAGTAGATGCAGGCAGGAGTCGGTCTACTTGTCACGGACGTGATGCCTATATACATGATCATACCTAGATATTCTCATAACTACGCTCAATTCTATCAATTGCTCGAAAGTAATTCGTTTACCCACCATAATACTTATGCTATCTTGAGAGAAGCCACTAGTGAAACCTATGGCCCCCGGGTCTATCTTCCTTCATATTAATCTCCCGACAACAAGCTATTTCTATTGCCGTTTATTTTGCTTTCTTTACTTTTACTCTTTATCATAAAAATACCAAAAATATTATCTTATCATCTCTATCAGATCTCACTCTCGTAAGTGACCATGAAGGGATTGACAACCCCTTTATCGCGTTGGTTGCGAGGTTCTTATTTGTTTGTGTAGGTGCGTGGGACTCGAGCATGGTCTCCTACTGGATTGATACCTTGGTTCTCAAAAACTGATGGAAATACTTACGCTACTTTACTGCATCACCCTTTCCTCTTCAAGGGAAAACCAACGTAGTGCTCAAGAGGTAGCATCAACCAGAGTAAGATCCGCACCAGAGTGGTACGGTAATGCTGTTCTAGACGTCATGTTACTTGACCATGACGAACCTACGAACTATGAGGAAGCGATGATGAGCCCAGATTCCATGAAATGGCTTGAGGCCATGAAATCTGAGATGGGATCCATGTATGAGAACAAAGTGTGGACTTTGGTTGACTTGCCCGATGATTGGCAAGCCATAGAAAATAAATGGATCTTCAAGAAGAAGACCGACGCTGACGGTAATGTTACTGTTTACAAAGCTCGACTTGTTGCAAAAGGTTTTCGACAAGTTCAAGGAGTTGACTATGATGAGACTTTCTCACCCGTAGCGATGCTTAAGTCTGTACAAATCATGTTAGCAATTGCTGCATTTTATGATTATGAAATTTGGCAAATGGACGTCAAAACTGCATTCCTGAATGGATTTCTAGAAGAAGAGATGTATATGATGCAACCAGAAGCTTTTGTCGATCCAAAGGGTGCTAACAAAGTATGCAAGCTCCAGTGATCCATTTATGGACTGGTGCAAGCCTCTCGGAGTTGGAATAAACGTTTTGATAGTGTGATCAAAGCATATGGTTTTATACAGACTTTTGGAGAAGCCTGTATTTACAAGAAAGTGACTGGGAGCTCTGTAGCATTTCTAATATTATATGTGGATGAGATATTGTTGATTGGAAATGATATAGAATTTCTGGATAGCATAAAAGGATACTTAAATAAGAGTTTTTCTATGAAAGACCTCGGTGAAGCTGCTTACATATTGGGCATCAAGATCTATAGAGATAGATCAAGACGCTTAATTGGACTTTCACAAAGCACATACCTTGATAAGATTTTGAAGAAGTTCAAAATGGATCAGTCAAAGAAAGGGTTCTTGCATGTGTTACCAGGTGTGAAGTTGAGTGAGACCCAATGCCCGACCACTGCAGAAGATAGAGAGAAAATGAAAGTCATTCCCTATGCCTCAGCCATAGGTTCTATCATGTATGCAATGCTGTGTACCAGACCTGAGTGTGCCTTGCTATAAGTATAGTACGGAGGTACCAAAATAATCCAGGAGTGGATCACTCGACAACGGTCAAGAACATCCTGAAATACCTGAAAAGGACTAAGGATATGTTTCTCGTTTATGGAGGTGACAAAGAGGTCGTCGTAAATGGTTACGTCGATGCAAGCTTTGACACCGATCCAGATGACTCTAAGTCACAAATCGGATACGTATTTATATTGAATGGTGGAGCTGTCAGTTGGTGCAGTTCCAAACAGAGCGTTGTGGCAGGATCTATGTGTGAAGCGGAGTACATAGCTGCTTCGGAAGCAGCAAATGAAGGAGTCTGGATGAAGGAGTTCATATCCGATCTAGGTGTCATACCTAGTGCATCGGGTCTAATGAAATTTTTTGTGACAATACTGGAGCAATTGCCTTGGCGAAGGAATCCAGATTTCACAAGAGAACCAAGCACCTCAAGGGGCACTTCAATTCCATCCGCGATCTAGTCAAGGAGGGTGACATAGAAGTTTGCAAAATACATACGGATCTGAATGTTGCAGACCCGTTGACTAAGCCTCTCTCACGAGCAAACATGTTCAGCACCAAGACTCCATGGTGTTAGAATCATTACTATGTAATCTAGATTATTGACTCTAGTGCAAGTGGGAGACTGAAGCAAATATGCTCTAGAGGCAATAATAAAGTTGTTATTTATATTTCCTTATATCATGATAAATGTTTATTATTCATGCTAGAATTGTATTAACCGGAAACTTAGTACATGTGTGAATACATAGACAAACAAAGTGTCCCTAGTATGCCTCTACTAGACTAGCTCGTTAATCAAAGATGGTTAAGTTTCCTAGCCATAGACATGTGTTTTCATTTGATGAACGGGATCACATCATTAGAGAATGATGTGATGGACAAGACCCATCCGTTAGCTTAGCACTATGATCGTTTAGTTTATTGCTATTGCTTTCTTCATGACTTATACATGTTCCTATGACTATGAGATTATGCAACTCCCGAATACCAGAGGAACACTTAGTGTGCTATCAAACGTCACAACGTAATTGGGTGATTATAAAGATGCTCTACAGGTGTCTCCGATGGTGTTTGTTGAGTTGGCATAGATCGAGATTAGGATTTGTCACTCCGATTGTCGGAGAGGTATCTCTGGGCCCTCTCGGTAATGCACATCACTATAAGCCTTGCAAGCAATGTGACTAATGAGTTAGTTGCGGGATGATGCATTACGGAACGAGTAAAGAGACTTGCCGGTAACGAGATTGAACTAGGTACGATGATACCGACGATCGAATCTCGGGCAAGTAACATACCGATGACAAAGGGAACAACGTATGTTGTTATGCGGTTTGACCGATAAAGATCTTCGTAGAATATGTAGGAGCCAATATGAGCATCCAGGTTCCGCTATTGGTTATTGACCAGAGATGTCTCTCGGTCATGTCTACATAGTTCTCAAACCCGTAGGGTCCGCACGCTTAAAGTTCGATGACGATTTGTATTATGAGTTTATGTGATTTGATCACCGAAGGTTGTTCGGAGTCCCAGATGAGACCACAGACATGATGAGAAGTCTCAAAATGGTCGAGACATAAAGATTGATATATTGGACCATGTTATTCGGACACCGGAAGTGTTCCAGATAGTTTCGGGTAAAACCGGAGTGCCGGAGGGGTTACCGGAACCCCCGAGGGGAACTATTGGGCCACCATGGGCCCTATTGGATAGAGAGGAGGGCAGCCAGGGCAGGCCACCCCCTCCCCTTGGAGTCCGAATTGGATAAGGGAAGGGGGCGGCGCCCCCCTTTCCTACTCCCTCTCCCTCTCCTTCCTTCCCCCTCTCTCCCTCTTGGTGGAATCCTACTAGGACTTGGAGTCCTAGTAGGACTCCCCTCCTTGGGCGCGCCCCCTAAGGCCGGCCAGCCTTCGTCCTCCCTCCTTTATATAGGTGGGGAGGGGGGCACCCTAGAACACACAAGTTGATCTTTTAGCCGTGTGCGGTGCCCCCCTTCACAGAAACACACCTCGGTCATATCGTCGTAGTGCTTAGGCGAAGCCCTGCGCCGGAAACTTCATCATCACCGTCACCATGCCATCGTGCTGACGAAACTCTCCCTCGGCCTCAACTGGATCAAGAGTTCGAGGGACGTCATCAAGCTGAACGTGTGCGGATTGTGGAGTGTCGTGCGTTCGGTACTTGGATCGGTTGGATTGCGAATATGTTCGACTACATCAACCGCGTTACTAAACGCTTCCGCTTTCGGTCTACGAGGGTACGTGGACGCACTCTCCCCGCTCGTTGCTATGCTTCTCCTAGATAGATCTTGCGTGATCGTAGGAATTTTTTTGAAATACTACGTTCCCCAACAGGGGGCGGCGCCCCTCCTAGTCCAATTCGGACCAGCCCATGGGGGGAGCGCGGCCACCCCTTGAGGACCTTCTCTCCTTTCCCCTCAAGCCCATTAAGGCCCATTACTTTCCTGGGGGTTCCGGTAACCTCCCGGTACTCCAGAAAATACTCGAAACACTTCGGAACCATTCCGGTGTCCGAATATAACCTTCCAATATATCGATCTTTACCTCTCGATCATTTCGAGACTCCTCGTCATTTCCGTGATCTCATCCGGGACACCGAACATACTTCGGTCATCAAAATACATAACTCATAATACAAATCGTCATCGAACGTTAAGCGTGCGGACCCTACGGCTTCGAGAACTATGTAGACATGAGGAGACACATCTCTGGTCAATAACCAATAGCGAAACCTAGATACTCATATTGGCTCCTACATATTCTACGAAGATCTTTATCGGTCAAACCACAAAACAACATACGTTGTTCCCTTTGTCCTCGGTATGTTACTTGCCCGAGATTCGATCGTCGGTATCATCATACCTAGTTCAATCTCATTACCGGCAAGTCTCTTTACTCGTTTCATAATGCATCATCCCGCAACTAACTCATTAGTCACATTGCTTGCAAGGCTTATAGTGATGTGCATTACCGAGAGGGCCTAGAGATACCTCTCCGATACACGGAGTGACAAATCCTAATCTCGATCTATGCCAACCCAACAAACACCTTCGGAGACACCTGTAGAGCATCTTTATAATCACCCAGTTACGTTGTGACGTTTGATACCACACAAGGCGTTCCTCCGGTATTCGGGAGTTGCATAATCTGATAGTCAGAGGAACATGTATAAGTCATGAAGAAAGCAATAGCAATAAAACTTAACGATCATAATGCTAAGCTAACGGTTGGGTCTTGTCCATCACATCATTCTCTAAAGATGTGATCATGTTCATCAAATGACAACACATGTCTATGGTCAGGAAACTTAACCATCTTTGATTAACGAGCCAGTCTAGTAGAGGCATACTATGGACACTTTGTTTTGTCTATGTATTCACACATGTATCAAGTTTCCGGTTAATACAATTCTAGCATGAATAATAAACATTTATCATGATATAAGGAAATAAAATAATAACTTTATTATTGCCTCTAGGGCATATTTCCTTTAAAGGAAACAATTGGGTACACCTTCTACCACAGATCTGAAGGCAAGATCTTTGTTGCCAAGAATGGATCCTTTCTAGAGAAGGAGTTTCTCTCGAAAGAACTGAGTGGGAGGAAAGTAGAACTTGATGAGGTAATTGTATCTTCTCTCGAATTGGAAAGTAACACGTCAGAGAAATCCGTTCTCGTGATGCCTACACCAACTAGAGAGGTAGCTAAGGATGATGATCATGGAACTTCAGATCATGGAACTTCAGATCAAGTTACTACTGGACCTCGTAGGTCGAACAGAGCACATTCCGCACCAGAGTGGTACGATAATCCTATCCTGGAAGTCATGTTATTAGACCATGGCAAACCTTATGATGAGCTCAGATTCCGATAAATAGCTTGAAGCCATGAAATCTGAGATAGGGTCCATGTATGAGAACAAAGTGTGGACTTCGTGGACTTGCCCGATGATCGTCAAGCCATAGAAAACAAATGGATCTTCAAGAAGAAGACTGACGCTGATGGTAATGTTATTGTCTACAAAGCTCGACTTGTCGCGAAAGGTTTTCGACAAGTTCAAGGAGTTGACTACGATGAGACTTTCTCACCCGTAGTGATGCTTAAGTCCGTCCAAATCATGTTAGCAATTGCCGCATTTTATGATTATGAAATCTGGCAAATGGACGTCAAAACTGCATTCTTTAATGGATTTCTTAAAGAAGAGTTGTATATGATGCAACTAGAAGGTTTTGTTGATCCTAAAAGTGTTAAAAAAGTGTGCAAGCTCCAGCGATCCATCTATGGACTGGTGCAAGCATCTCGGAGTTGGAATATACGCTTTGATGAGGTGATCAAAGCATATGGTTTTATACAGACTTACGGTGAAGCTTGTATTTACAAGAAAGTGAGTGGGAGCTCTGTAGCATTTCTGATATTATATGCGGATGACATATTGTTGATAGGAAATGATATAGAATTTCTGGATAGCATAGAAGGATACTTGAATAAGAATTTTTTAATGAAAGACCTCGGTGAAGCTGCTTATATATTGGGCATCAAGATCTATAGAGATAGATCAGACGCTTAATAGGAATTTCACAAAGCACATACCTTGATAAAGTTTTGAAGAAGTTCAAAATGGATCAGTCAAAGAAAGGGTTCTTGCCTGTGTTACAAGGTGTGAAATTGAGTCAGACTCAAAGATCGACCACTGTAGAAGATACAGAGAAAATGAAAGTCATTCCCTATGCCTCAGCCATAGGTTCTATCATGTATGCTATGCTTTCTACCAGACCTGATGTGTGCCTTGCCATAAGTTTGGCAGGGAGGTATCAAAGTAATCCAAGCGTGGATCACTGGACATTGGTCAAGAACATCCTGAAGTACCCGAAAAGGACCACGGATATGTTTCTCGTTTATGGAGGTGTGATGTCTACTACGCAACTTTATTCTTGTATACTCGTGTTGGGCCTCCAAGCGCAGAGTTTTGTAGGACAGTAGCAATTTCCCTGAAGTGGATGACCTAAGGTTTATCAATCCATGGGAGATGTAGGATGAAGATGTTCTCTCTCAAACGACCCTGCAACCAAATACAAGAAATATCTTGTATCCCCAACACACCCAATACAATGGAAATTGTATAGGTGCACTAGTTCGGCGAAGAGATTGTGATAAAAGTGTAATATGGACGGTAGAAATATATTTTTATAATCTGAATAAATAAAAACAGCAAGGTAGCAGATAATAAACGGCACAAAAACGGTATTGCAATGCTTGAAAATGGGGCCTAGGGTCCGTACTTTCACTAGTGCAATCTCTCAACAATGCGAACATAGTTGGATCATAAGATTATCCCTCAGAGTGCAATAAAGAATCACTCCCGAGTTGCTATTAGCGGAGAACAAAAGATAGATATTGTTTGTAGGGTACAAGACCACCTCAAAGCTATTCTTTCCGTTCGATCTAATCAAGAGTTCGTACTAAAATAACACAAATCTATTTTTTTCCGTTCGATCTATCCTAGAGTTCGTACTACAATAACACCAAAGCAAATTCATATTCATAATACTCAATCCATCACAAGGAACTACAAGGGGACCCCAAAGTTTCTATCGGAGAGAAGATAATAAAAACATGCATCAACCCCTATGCAAAGATTACCCCAATATCACCGCGGGAATCCGCGAGTTGAATGCCATAACAGATATCAAGTAAATCAATATGATACCCCAATTGTCACCTCAAGTATTCATACCGCAAGACATATATCATGTGTTCTCATCTCTGAATATTCAATCCGACATGACAAAACTTCAAAGGGTAAAGACTCAATTCATCACAACAAGTGTATAGAGGGGAGAAACATCATATGATACGACTATATTAACAAAACCCATGATATAGATCACGAGAGAGAGAGAGAGAGATTAAACACATAGCTACTGGTACAAACCCTCAGCCCCGAGGGTGGACTACTCCCTCCTCATCGTGGTGGCCGCCGGGATGATGAAGATGGCCACCGGAGATGATTCCCCCCTCCGGCAGGGTGCCAGAACGGGGTCTAGATTGGTTTTCGTGGATACAGAGACCTTGCGGCGGCGGAACTTTTAATCTAGGTTAACCCCGAAGGGTTTCAGAATATTTGGGAATTTATAGTACAAAGAAGGGGTGCGGGAGGCCACCGAGGGGGGCACAACCGACCTGGGCGCGCCAGGCCTGGCGCGCCCTAGTGGGTTGTGCCCCCTCAGGGCCCCCCCAGGTGCAGCTCTCGCCCATTGGGTTCCTTATGGTCCATAAAAATCTCCGTGGAGTTTCGTTGCGTTTGGACTCAGTTTGGTATTGATTTCCTGCGATGTAAAAAACAAGCAAAAAACAGCAACTGGGACTGGGCACTGGGTCAATAGGTTAGTCCCAAAAATGATATAAAGTTGCTATAAAATGATTGTAAAACATCCAACAATGATAATAAAACAGCATGAATACTTCATAAATTATAGATACGTTGGAGACGTATCAGCATCCCCAAGCTTAATTCCTGCTCGTCCTCGAGTAGGTAAATGATAAAAGAAACAATTTATGAAGTGTGAATGCTAGCAAAGTGCATAAGTTTGATCAATGATAATTTCAATCACTTTTCCTAGCATCATAACAGCAATTCTTTCTTATAAAACTTCTCATATTGTAGTGGCAACCAATTCACATGTTAAGGGTCAAACAATGAACTCTCTTGAAACTCAACAACCTATGTTCTTAGTCACCAAGCAATTGCAATTCAACTTATTCAACAGAGTTTAAGTAAGAGCTCCACATACTCAACTATCATATAGTCTTCTATGATTGCTAACACTCACCTCATACACATGAGCAGAACGTTTCAACGGGACACATAGAAAGATAGGGGCTTATTGTTTTGCCTCCCAACGTATTCACCTCAAGGGTGATGTCAACAATAATAACTCATGCTACCCATATTCAACTGGAAATATGTGCCTAGATCTTTCCTCACCACATGATGCTTGCCAAAAGAGAAAAATAAAAAGGAATAGAGAGAATAACTTTGACTCTTTGCATAAAAATAAATACTAAAAATTAAAAGATAGGCCTTTCGCAGAGGGAAGCAGAGGTTGCCATGCACTTATTTGTTTGTATGCTCAATCCCTTAGTGAAAAGAACGTCATGTTATATTGCCCCTTATGATAGCAACCTTTATTATGCAGTCCGTCACTTTTATTGCTTTGCCATCATAAGCTCGTACAACGCTCAATTTTCTCTTACACTAAATGATCTAACACTTTTAGAAGCAATTTTTATTGCCTTATTGCACCGATGACAACTTACTTGAAGGATCTTGCTCAATTCTTAGGTAGGTATGGTGGACTCTTGAAAATAAGATTTGGGTTTAAGGGTTTTTGGATGCACAAGTAGTATCTCTACTTGGTGCGGAATTTTTGGCTAGCAAAGATGGGGGGCAAGCACCACATGTTGAAGGATCTATGACAATATGACTTCTATGTGAATATGAGCAAACATAAATCATTACGTTGTCTTCCTTGTCCAACGTCAACAATTTTGGCATACAATATTTTGATGGGGGCACACAATCACAAAATATTTCCATGATAGTGTATTTGCATGTGAAAGTTCTCTTCCTTATACTAATTATTCATGAATTGCTTGTATGACCAAAATTGTGATTGTCAAGCCTCAAAAGATTTCACTTTCTAAACCCAATGTGAAGCTACCACTAGGCATGATATGATTTCAACTTTATGACATCAATTTATTCAACAATTTACTCATATGATATAAGTGAAGCACAAGAGTAAATGACAAGCTACTCCAAAAAGATATAAGTGAAGATCAAATGAGTAGTTAAGTAAATAGATAGCTATGTGTGGACTCTCTGTTATTTAAATCTTTCAGATCTAAGTATTTTATTAAAACAGCAAGCAAAACAAAAATAAAATGACATTCTAAGAATGGCACAACTCATGTGAAGAAGCAAAAACTTAGGCTCAACCGATACTAACCGATAATTGTTGATGAAGAAATGTGGGACGCCTACCGGGGCATCCCCAAGCTTAGGTGCTTGAGACTTCTTGAAATATTATCTTGGGGTGCCTTGGGAATCCCCAAGCTTGAGCTTTTGTGTCTCCTTAAGTCTTCTCATATCACGGTTTTCCTAGATCTCAAAAGCTTCATCCACACAAAACTCATCAGGAACTTGTGAGATAAGTTAGTATAAACCAATGCAAAAACCTTATCATTCTCTACTGTAGCAAATCACTAAAATTATAATTCAAAATTGCATACTAAATGCCTCTGCATATTTAATACTCCTATCCTCAAATAGAATCATTAAATAAGCAAACATATGCAAACAATGCAAACATAACAGCAATCTGCCAAAACAGTACAGTCTGTAAAGAATGCAGGATTCATCATACTTCCCTAACTCCAAAAATTATGAAAATTTTACCAAGCTGTAGAAAATTTATCAGAGCTTATTATGCAGAAAGTTTCAACATTTTAGCACACTCTGACTTTTCTAGGGAATTTTTGCAACAGCGGTAAACTTTCTGTTTTCAAACAGCAACATGTAGACTTGTAAAATAAGCATGGTAAAGGCTATCCTTGACATTTTTATTGAAATAAAAGATGCAAAACATTATTCTAAATAACACAAAGCAAAACCTATCAAAATAAATTGATGCTCCAAGCAAAACACATATCATGTGACGAATGAAAACATAGCTCCAAGTGAGGTTACCGATAATGTTGGAGACGAAAGAGGGGATGCCTTCCGGGGCATCCCCAAGATTACTTGCTTGGATCTTCCTTGGATATTAACTTGGGGTGCCTTGAGCATCCCCAAGCTTAGGGTCTTTTCACTCCTTATTCTCCTCATATCGATATCTCACTCAAAACTTGAAAACTTCAACCACACAAAACTTAACGGAACTTCGTGAGATAGGTTAGTATGATAAAGAGCAAACCATTCCACTTTTGGCACTGCCAAATACAAGATTCATAATTGTTCTCACACAAATCCTACTGTATCATATCATTTCTACAATTTATATTGAGCAATATAAGCCATAGAAACTAGAAACCAAGCAAACTATGCATTGAAAACAGAATCTGTCAAAAACATAACAGTCTGTAGTAATTTGCACTCAAACCATACTTCTGCTACTCCAAAAATTATGATAAAATTAGGAACATGTGAGAAATTTGTATATTAAACTTCTGCAAAAATAATCAACTCAAGAGAATTCTTCTGTTAAAATTGAGACTCATTTTTGTGAGCGCAAAAGTTTCTGTTTTTCAGCAGGGTCAAATCAACTATCACCCAACATGATCCCAAAGGCTCTATGGCACTTTATTGAAACAAAAGCAATAAAACATGATTACTACAGTAGCTTAATCATGTTAAAACATAAAAACAGTGAGTAAAAGTGTTGGGTTGTCTCCCAGCAAGAGCTTTTCTTTAATTCCTTTTAAGCTAGGCATGATGATTTCAATGATGCTCACATAAAAGATAAGAATTGAAACATAAAGAGAGCATCATGAGTCATAAGTTCCTCTCTCATAATAATTTTCAGTAGCATCATGAATAGATTCATCAATATAACCATTACATAAAGCATTCTTTTCATGATCCACAAGCATAGAAAATTCATTACTCTCTATGCCATACATGTCATCATAATAATCATCATAGAAAGCAACTTTATTGCCATAGTCAGTTGAAACCTCTTCCAAAATAGTGGATGTATCACTAAATAAAGTCATGACCTCTTCAAATCCACTTTCATAAATATTTTAATGAGATTAAACACCCTCCAAAATAGCGGGATCACTACTACCTAGAGTTGACATTCTTCCAAACCCACTTTTATCATTGTAATCATCATAAATAGGAGGCATGCTATCATCAAAATAAGTTTGATCAATCAAAGTAGGGGGACTAAAAAGATCATCTTCATTAAACATAGCCTCCCCAAGCTTGGGACAAACATTAATTGCAGCAAATAAATTCTCAAACATGCCATTCTCATCAAACATAGCATCCCCAAGCTTGTGGCTTGGCATATCGTAAGCATAATCACTCTCATCATTAATAGTATGAATAGCACCAATGGTATAACAATTGCTATCATCAATATTTCCCAAGTTGGTGCCAAAAAGATTTCCAAGATTATAAGAAGTATCATTATCTTCCCAATCATAATCATCACAACAAGCAATAGGCATAACAAAATCATCATCCATAATGCTCTCGGACATTGTGCCATAAGACATAGAAGCAATATCATCAGTTCATCATCAAGTGCATCATCTTCCACAATTATTTTTGATTCATTTTCATGAGGCACAACAATAATAAGAGCAACATTATTTGGGAGAGATACCTTTTTACCTCTCTTCTTTCTTCTTTTCTTCTTCTTCACCACATCATGTGTGGGTTTAATTAATCTTTTCAAGCTTCTTATTGATGAGATTGGTTGGATAGGAAGCTCCTCCTCGTTACCTGATTCATCATAATAAACACTAGGAGGGTTTTGGGAAATATTTTCCCTTTCATTAGTACTCTCTTCATATTCTATTTGTTCTCTTGACTTTGGATAGTTGGCAATATAAGGATTCTCAATGCAATTTACCACACAAAACATATAAATTTCCTCTAGATCAAAATCAAGAAATCTCTCGAGATTAAATTTTGGAATACCCTTAGTTATACATTTCAGTTCTTCATACCCCAAAAGAAGACTAAGCTCTTTATGATGCTCAAGGGTAATCAAGTTATCACAATTTTTGGACACGATTTGATCATGAAAGAATTTGCATTGGAGATTCACATGACCATGTTCATTGCAAAGTTCACAAGGATGGTGAAAAAAAAAATCTTTCAGCACAATCATCTAGCCTCTCTTGCAACTTTCTCGTTTCTAAATATTTATGCTTCTTACAAAATCTATCTTCCAGTTTGGTGCACAATTGCACTCCCAATTCGCTCCGCAAAAAGTGACATGCTTATAAGAAACATTTTTGTCAAGACTTGTGCAATCATCATTAGCATTTTGGATATTCAAAGAATTCATACTAACAACATTGCAATCATGCTCATCATTCAAATATTTTGTGCCAAGCATTTTATTGACTTCTTCTTCTAACAATTGAGCACAATTTTTCGAACCATCATTTTCAAGAAAGATATTATAAAGATGATCAATAATATGATGCAACCTCAATTCCATTTTTTGTAGTTTTCTTTTATAAACCAAACTAGTGATAAAACAAGAAACTAAAAGATTCAATTGCAAGATCTAAAGATATACCTTCATGCACTCACCTCCCCGGCAACGGCGCTAGAAAAGAGCTTCATGTCTACTACGCAACTTTATTCTTGTAGACTCGTGTTGGGCCTCCAAGCGCAGAGTTTTGTAGGACAGTAGCAATTTTCCCTAAAGTGGATGACCCAAGGTTTATCAATCCATGGGAGATGTAGGATGAAGATGGTCTCTCTCAAACGACTCTGCAACCAAATACAAGAAATCTCTTGTGTCCCCAACACACCCAATACAATGGCAAATTGTATAGGTGCACTAGTTCGGCGAAGAGATGGTGATAAAAGTGTAATATGGATGGTAGAAATATATTTTTATAATATGAATAAATAAAAACAGCAAGGTAGCAAATAACAAACGAGCACAAAAACGGTGTTGCAATGCTTGCAAATGAGGCCTAGGGTTCGTACTTTCACTAGTGCAATCTCTCAACAATGCTAACATAGTTGGATCATATGATTATCCCTCAAAGTGCAATAAAGAATCACTCTCGAGTTCCTATTAGCGGAGAACAAAAGATAGATATTGTTTGTAGGGTACGAGACCACCTCAAAGCTATTCTTTCCGTTCGATCTAATCAAGAGTTCGTACTAAAATAACACAAAGCTATTTTTCCATTTGATCTATCCTAGAGTTCATACTAGAATAACACCAAAGCAAATTCATATTCATAATACTCAATCCATCACAAGGAACTACAAGGGGACCCCAAAGTTTCTATTGGAGAAAAGATAATATAAAAACATGCATCAACCCCTATGCAAAGATTACCCCAATATCACCGCGGGAATCCGCGAGTTGAATGCCATAACACATATCAAGTAAATCAATATGATACCCCAATTGTCACCTCAAGTATTCATACCGCAAGACATGTATCATGTGTTCTCATCTCTGAATATTCAATTCGACATGACAAAACTTCAAAGGATAAAGACTCAATTCATCACAACAAGAGTATAGAGGGGAGAAATATCATATGATCCGACTATATTAACAAAGCCCATGATATAGATCACGAGAGAGAGAGATTAAACACATAGCTACTTGTACAAACTCTCAGCCCCGAGGGTGGACTATTCCCTCCTCATCGTGGTGGCCGCCGGGATGATGAAGATGGCCACCGGAGATGATTCCCCCCTCCGGCAGGGTGCCAGAACGGGGTCTAGATTGGTTTTCATGGATACAGAGACCTTGCGGTGGTGGAACTTCTGATCTAGGTTAACCCCGAAGGGTTTCGGAATATTTGGGAATTTATAGTGCAAAGAAGGGGTGCGGGAGGCCACCGAGGTGGGCACAACCCACCTGGGCGCTAGGGGGGCCTGGCGCGGCCTGGTGGATTGTGCCCCCCTTGGGGCACCCCCCCAGGTGCAGCTCTGGCCCATTGGTTCCTTTTGGTCCATAAAAAATCTCTGTGGAGTTTCGTTGCGTTTGGACTCCGTTTGGTATTGATTTCCTACGATGTAAAAAACAAGCAAAAACAGCAACTGGCACTGGGCACTGGGCACTGGGTCAATAGGTTAGTCCCAAAAAATGATATAAAGTTGCTATAAAATGATTGTAAAACATCCAAGAATGATAATAAAACAGCATGAATACTTCATAAATTATAGATACGTTGGAGACGTATCAAGGTGACGAAGAGCTCGTCGTAAATGGTTACGTCGATGCTAGCTTCGACACTGATTCGGATGACTCTAAGTCACAAACCGGATACGTATTTATATTGAATGGTGGAACTGTCAGTTGGTGCAGTTCCAAGCAGAGCGTCGTGGCGGGATCTACATGTGAAGCAGAGTACATAGCTGCTTCAGAAGCAGCACATGAAGGAGTCTGGATAAAGGAGTTCATGTCCGATCTGGGTGTAATACCCAGTGCATTCGGTCCAATGAAAATATTTTGTGACAACTCTGGAGCAATTGCCTTGGCGAAGGAATCCAGGTTTCACAAGAGAACCAAACACATCAAGAGACGCTTCAACTCCATTCATGAAAAGGTCAAGGATGGAGACATAGAGATTTGCAAAATACATACGGATCTAAATGTAGCAGACCCATTGACTAAGCCTCTTCCACGAGCAAAACATGATCAACACCAAGACTCCATGGGTGTTAGATTCATTACAATGTAATCTAGATTATTGACTCTAGTGCAAGTGGGAGACTGAAGGAAATATGCCATAGAGGCAATAATAAAGTTGTTATTTTATATTTCCTTATTCATGATAAAGGTTTATTATTCATGCTATAGTTGTATCGATCGAAAACTTAAATACATGCGTGAATACATAAACAAATACCGTGTCTCTAGTAAGCCACTACTAGACTAGCTCGTTGATGAAAGATGGTTAAGGTTTCCTAACCATAGACATGTGTTGTCATTTGATAACGGGATCACGTCATTAGGAGAATGATGTGATGGAAAAGACCCGTTGCTAGCTTAGCATATTGATCGTTTAGTTTATTGCTATTGCTTTTGTGTTGACAAATACATATTCCTTTGACTATGAGATTATGCAACTCCCGGATACCGGAGGAATACCTTGTGTGCAATCAAACGTCACAACATAACTGGGTGATCATAAAGATGCTCTACAGGTATCTCCGAAGGTGTTTGTTGAGTTGGCATAGATCGAGATTAGGATTTGTCACTCCGAATATCGGAGAGGTATCTCTGGGCCCTCTCGGTAATACACATCATAAGAAGCCTTGCAAGCAAAGTGACTAAGGAGTTAGTTGCAAGATGATGTATTACAGAACGAGTAAAGAGACTTGCCGGTAACGAAATTGAACTAGGTATGAAGATACCGACGATCGAATCTCAGTCAACTAACATACCGATGGACAAAGGGAATTGTGTATGTTGTCATAAGGTTCGTCCGGTAAAGATTTTCGTGGAATATGTAGGAGCCAATATGGGCATCCAGCTTCGCTATTGGTTATTGACCGGAGAGGTGTCTCGGTCATGCCTACATAGTTCTCGAACCCGTAGGGTCCGCACGCTTAACGTTCATTGACGATATAATGTTATATGAGTTATATGATTTGGTGACCGAATGTTGTTCGAAGTTCCGTATGAGATCACAGACATGACGAGGAGCTCCATAATGTTCCGGAGGTAAAGATTGATATATAGGACGATGATATTCGGACACCAGAAGAGTTTCGGAGTGCACCGGGTAGTCATCGGGTCGCTGGAAGGGTTTCCGGACATCCCTGTCAAGTGTATGGGCCTAATGGGCCAAGGGGGGACAGACCAGCCCACAAGGGGACTGGCGCGCCCCTCTCCCTGGCCGCAGGCCCTAGGGAAGGAAAGGGGGAAGGCTAGCCCCTCCTGCCTTCCCCTCCACATAGGAGAAAGGAAGGGGGCACCCTCCCCTGCCTTTCCTCGCTCACCTAGAAAGGAAAGGGGGCGGCTTGGGGAGGACCCCGAGTAGGATTCAGCCTACTTGGGGCGCCCCCTTGGCTGCTCCTCCCTCGCCCCCACCTATATATGTGGGGGGCGCCACACAGAACCACGACAATTGCTTAGCCGTGTGCGGCACCCCCCTCCACAGTTTAGTCCCTCGGTCATATTTTCGTAATGCTTAGGCGAAGCCCTGTCGAGATAACTTCACCATCACCGTCACCGCGCTGTCGTGCAGCCAGAACTTATCCACTACCTCGCTGTCTTGCTGTATCAAGAAGGCGAGGACGTCACCAAGCTGAATGTGTGCTGAACCCAGAGGTGTCGTACGTTCGGTACTCGATCGGTTAGAGCACGAAGAAGTTCGACTACATCAACCGCGTTAACAAATGCTTCCGCTTACGGTCTACGAGGGTATGTAGACACACTCTCCCCTCTCGTTGCTATGCATCTCGATGGATAGATCTTGCGTGTGCGTAGATTTTTTTGTTTTCCATGCAATGCTCCCCAACATTTTGAAGGTTCACCCTCTAACCCGACTCCACTTCATACGTCTGCGGAATGCCCCTGAGCTTTGACATATTAGCCACATATGCCTCCATAAAAATAATGCTATCATCTGCGAATTGGAGGTGGGTAACATTGGGGCAAGTGCTCCCAAATGACACTTTCTGGATATCTTGGTGTTGGGGAACGTAGTATTTCAAAAAAATTCCTACGATCACGCAAGATCTATCTAGGAGATGCATAGAAACGAGAGGGGAGAGTGTGTCCACGTACACTCGTAGACCGAAAGCGGAAGTGTTTAGTAACGCGGTTGATGTAGTCGAATGTCTTCGCGATCCAATCGATCCAAGCACCAAACGTACGGCACCTCCACATTCAACACACGTTCAGCTCGATGACGTCCCTTGAGCTCTTGATCCAGTTGAGGACGAGGGAGAGTTCCGTTAGCACGGCGGCGTGGTGACGGTGATGATGAAGTTACCGGCGCAGGGCTTCGCCTAAGCACTACTACGATATGACCGAGGTGTGTAACTGTGGAGGGGGGCACCACACACAGCTAAGAGAAGACTTGGTGTCTCTTTGGGGTGCCTCCTCCCACGTATATAAAGGGGGAGGAGAGGAGGCCGGCCATAGGGGGCGCGCGCCATAGGGGAGTCCAACTAGGATTCCCAATCCTAGTTGGAGTCCCCTTCCTTTCCAAGAGAGGGAGAGAGGGAAGGAGGAGGAAGGGGAGAAGGAAAGAGGGGGCACCGCCCCCCTCCCTAGTCCAATTTGGACTGGCCATGGGAGGAGGGGCGGCCTCCCTTGTGGCCCTCCTCTCCTTTCCACTAAGGCCCAAAGGCCCATGAACTTCCCTGGGGGAGGGGGGTTCCGGTAACCCCCGATACTCCGAAACTCATCTGAAACAACCTGAACCATTCCGGTGTCCGAATGTAACCTTCCAATATATGAATATTTACCTCTCGACCATTTCGAGACTCCTCGTCATGTCCGTGATCTCATTCGGAGCTCCGAACAAACTTCAGTCATCAAATCACATAACTCATAATACAAATCGTCATCGAACGTTAAGCGTGCGGACCCTACGGGTTCGAGAACTATGTAGATATGACCGAGTCACATCTTCGGTCAATAACCAATAGAGGAACCTGGATGCTCATATTGGCTCCTACCTATTCTACGAAGATCTTTATCGGTCAAACCGCATAACAACATATGTTGTTCCCTTTGTCATCGGTATGTTACTTGCCCGAGATTCGATCGTCGGTATCATCATACCTAGTTCAATCTCGTTACCGGCAAGTCTCTTTACTCGTTCCGTAATGCATCACCTCGCAACTAACTCATTAGTCACATTGCTTGCAAGGCTTATAGTGATGAGCATTACCGAGAGGGCCCAAAGATACCTCTCCGATACACGGAGTGACAAATCCTAATCTCGATCTATGCCAACTCAACAAACACCATCGGAGACACCTGTAGAGAATCTTTATAATCACCCAGTTACGTTGTGACGTTTGATAGCACACAAGGTGTTCCTCCAGTATTCGGGAGTTGCATAATCTCACTGTCAGAGGAACATGTATAAGTCATGAAGAAAGCATTAGCAATAAAACTAAACGGTCATTATGCTAAGCTAATGGATGGGTCTTGTCCATCACATCATTCTCTAATGATGTGATCCCATTCATCAAATGACAATACATGTCTATGGTTAGGAAACTTAACCATCTTTGATTAACGAGCTAGTCAAGTAGAGCATACTAGGGACACTCTGTTTGTCTATGTATTCAGACATGTACTAAGTTTCCGGTTAATACAATTCTAGCATGAATAATAAACATTTATCATGATATAAGGAAATATAAATAACAACTTTATTATCGCCTCTAGCGCATATATCCTTCAGTCTCCAACTTGCACTAGAGTCAACAATCTAGATTACATAGTAATAATTCTAACACCCATGGAGTCTTGGTGCTGATCATGTTTTGCTCGTGGAAGAGGCTTAGTCAACGGGTCTACAACATTCAGATCCGTATGTATTTTGCAAACTTCTATGTCTCCCTCCTTGACTAGATCGCGGATGGAGTTGAAGCGTCTCTTGATGTGCTTGGCTCTCTTGTGAAATATAGATTCCTTCGCCAAGGATATTGCTCCAGTATTGTCACAAAAGATTTTCATTGGACCTGATGCACTAGGTATGACACCTAGATCGGATATGAACTCCTTCATCCAGACTCCTTCATTTGCTGCTTCCGAAGCAGCTATGTACTCCGCTTCACACGTAGATCCCACCACGACGCTCTGCTTGGAACTGCACCAACTGACAGCTCCGCCATTGAATATAAATACGTATCCGGTTTGTGACTTAGAGTCATCTGAATCGGTGTCAAAGCTTGCATCAACGCAACCATTTACAACGAGCTCTTTGTCACCTCCATAAACGAGAAACATATCCTTAGTACTTTTCAGGTATTTCAGGATGTTCTTGACCGTTGTCCAGTGATCCACTCCTGGATTACTTTGGTAACTCCCTGCTAAACTAATAGCAAGGCACACATCAGGTCTGGTACATAGCATTTGCATACATGATAGAACCTATGGCTGAGGCATAGGGAATGACTTTCATTTTCTCTCTATCTTCTGCAGTGGTCGGGCATTGAGTCTAACTAAACTTCACACCTTGTAACACAGGCAAGAACCCTTTCTTTGACTGATCCATTTTGAACTTCTTCAAAACTTTATCAAGGTATGTGCTTTGTGAAAGTCCAATTAAGCGTCTTGATCTATCTCTATTGATCTTTATGCCCAATATATAAGCAGCTTCACCGAGGTCTTTCATTGAAAAATTCTTATTCAAGTATCCTTTTATGCTATTCAGAAATTCAGTATCATTTCCGATCAACAATATGTCATCCACATATAATATCAGAAATGCTACAGAGCTCCCACTCACTTTCTTGTAAATACAGGCTTCTCCAAAAGTCTGTATAAAACCATATGCTTTGATCACACTATCAAAGCGTATATTCCAACTCCGAGAGGCTTGCATTAGTCCATAAATAGATCGCTGGAGCTTGCACACTTTGTTAGCACCTTTAGGATCGACAAAACCTTCTGGTTGCATCATATACAACTCTTCTTTAAGATATCCATTAAGGAATGCAGTTTTGACATCCATTTGTCAAATTTCATAATCATAAAATGCAGTAATTGCTAACATGATTCAAACAGACTTAAGCATCGCTACGGGTGAGAAGGTCTCATCGTAGTCAACTCCTTGAACTTGTTGAAAACCTTTCGCAACAAGTCGAGCTTTGTAGACAGTAACATTACCGTCAGCATCAGTCTTCTTCTTGAAGATCCATTTATTCTCTATGGCTTGTCGGTCAGTGGGCAAGTCAACCAAAGTCCACACTTTGTTCTCATACATGGATCCCATCTCAGATTTCATGGCCTCAAGCCATTTCGTGGAATCTGGGCTCATCATCGCTTCCTCATAGTTCGTAGGTTCGTCATGGTCAAGTAACATGACGTCCAGAACAGGATTACCGTACCACTCTGGTGCGGATCTTACTCTGGTTGACCTACGAGATTTGGTAGTAACTTGATCAGAAGCTTCATGATCATCATCATTAGCTTCCTCACTAATTGGTGTAGGAATCACTGGAACTGATTTCTGTGATGAACTACTTTCCAATAAGGGACTAGGTACAATTACCTCATCAAGTTCTACTTTCCTCCCACTCACTTATTTCGAGAGAAACTCCTTCTCTAGAAAGGATCCATTCTTAGCAACGAATATTTTGCCTTCGGATCTGTGATAGAAGGTGTACCCAACAGTCTCCTTTGGGTATCCTATGATGACACATTTCTCCGATTTGGGTTCGAGCTTATCAGGTTGAAGCTTTTTCACATAAGCATCGCAGCCCCAAACTTTAAGAAATGACAACTTCGGTTTCGTGCCAAACCATAGTTCATATGGTGTCATCTCAACGGATTTAGATGGTGCCCTATTTAACGTGAATGCAGCCGTCTCTAAAGCATAACCCCAAAACGATAGCGGTAAATCAGTAAAAGACATCATAGATCGCACCATATCCAATAAAGTACGATTACGCCATTCGGACACACCATTACGCTGTGGTGTTCCAAGTGGCGTGAGTTGCAAAACTATTCCACATTGTTTCAAATGAAGACCAAACTCATAACTCAAATATTCACCTCCATGATCAGATCATAGAAACTTTATTTTCTTGTTACGATGATTTTCCACTTCACTCTGATGTTTCAGACTTATGCTTCATCAAGTAGATATACCCATATTTGCTCAAATCATCTGTGAAGGTTAGAAAATAACGATACCCGCCACGAGCCTCAACACTCATTGGACCACATACATTAGTATGTATTATTTCCAATAAGTCAGTTGCTCGCTCCCTTGTTCCGGAGAACGGATTCTTAGTCATCTTGCCCATGAGGCATGGTTCGCAAGCATCAAGTGATTCATAATCAAGTGATTCCAAAAGCCCATCAGCATTGAGTTTCTTCATGCGCTTTACACCAATATGACCTAAACGGCAGTGCCACAAATAAGTTGCACTATCATTATTAACCTTGCATCTTTTGGCTTCAATATTATGAATATGTGTATCACTACAATCAAGATTCAACAAGAATAGACCACTCATCAAGGGTGCATGACCATAAAAGATATTACTCATATAAATAGAACAACCACTATTCTATGATTTAAATGAATAACTGTCTCACATCAAACAAGATCCAAATATAATGTTCATGCTCAACGCTGGCACCAAATAACAATTATTTAGGTCTAAAACTAATCTTGACGGTAGATGTAGTGGTAGCGTGCCGACGGCGATCACATTGACTTTGGAACCATTTCCCACGCGCATCGTCACCTCGTCCTTAGCCAATCTTTGCTTAATCCGTAGCCCCTGATGTCGCTTGAAGCTACATCGGTATTTCCCCAAAGAGGAAGGGATGATGCAGCACAGCGGCGGTAGGTATTTCCCTCAGATATGAAACGAAGGTTATCGAACCAGTAGGAGAACCAAGCAACACAACGTAAACAGCCCCTGCACACAAATAACAACACCTCGCAACCCGACGTGTTAAAGGGGTTGTCAATCCCTTTTGGGTACGGCGCCTCAAATTGCGTGTTGACGGGAGAAAGTTGTAATAGATTGAATAAATAGATCGCAAATAAGATAAAGTGTAGCAAAGTATTTTTGTATTTTTGGTTTAATAGATCTGAATAAAAAGTGCAAATGAAATAGATCGCAAAGCAAATATATGAGAAAGAAGACCCGGGGGCCGTAGGTTTCACTAGTGGCTTCTCTCAAGAAAGAGAGCAAACGGTGGGTAAACAAATTACTATTGGGCAATTGATAGAACTTCAAATAATTATGACGATATCCAGGCAATGATCATTACATAGGCATCACGTCCAAGATTAGTAGACCGACTCCTGCCTCCATCTACTACTATTACTCCACACATCGACCGCTATCCAGCATGCATCTTGTGTATTAAGTTCATGGAGAAATGGAGTAATGCAATAAGAATGATGACATGATGTAGACAAGATCTGTTTATCTATGGCGGTAGATATAGATCTCGTCTTTTTATCCTTAGTAGCAACGATACATACGTGTTGGTTCCCTTTCTATTACTGGGATCAAGCACCATAAGATCGAACCCACTACCGGGCACCTCTTCCCATTGCAAGATAAATAGATCAAGTTGGCCAAACAAAACCCAAATATCGGAGAAGAAATACGAGGCTATAAGAGATCAAAGAAACTCAAATAACTTTCATGGATATAAAAACATAGATCTGATCATAAACTCGAAGTTCATCGGATCCCAACAAACACACCGCAAAAAGAGTTACATCATATGGATCTCCAAGAGACCATTGTATTGAGAATTCAGCAAGAGAGAGAGAGGAAGCCATCTAGCTACTAACTACGAATCGAAGGTCTACAAAGAACTACTCACGCATCATCGAAGAGGCATCAATGGAAGTGGTGAACCCCTCCGTGATGGTGTCTAGATTGGATCTGGTGGTTCTGGACTCTGCGGCGGCTGGATAAATATTTCGTCGACTCCCCTAGGGTTTCTGGAATATTGGGGTATTTATAGAGCAAAGAGGCGGTCCGGGGGCACCCGAGGTGGGCACAACCCACCAGGGCGCGCCAGGGCCTCCTGGCGCGCCCTGGTGGATTGTCCCCTCCTTGGGACTCCCCCCCAGGTGCAACCAGGGCCCATTGCCTTCCTTCTGGCCCATAAAAAATCATCATGGAGTTTCGTGGCATTTGGACTTCGTCTGATATTGATTTCCTGCGATGTAAAAAACATGGAAAAAACAACAACTGGCACTTGGCACTATGTCAATAGGTTAGTACCAAAAAATGATATAAAATGACTATAAAATGATTATGAAACATCCAAGATTGATAATAAAACAGCATGGAACAATCAAAAATTATAGATACGTTGGAGACGTATCAGCATCCCCAAGCTTAACTCCTACTCGTCCTCGAGTAGGTACGTGATAAAACAGAATTTTTGATGTGGAGTGTTGTTCATCATGTCATATCATATTCTTTTCTTTATAGCATGGACATTTGGACTTTTTATGTGATTCAAAGCAATAGTCTAGTTTTGACATAATAATTTAGATACTCAAGCATATCAACAAGCAACCATGTTTTTCAAAATATCAACGCTAAAATAAGTTATCCCTAGCCCATCATGCTCAAACATTGATCCATTCATGAAACACACTCGAATATTAGCTACACCCAATACTTAAGCACGATCATATTGCCTCCTAGTTGGTGCTTTTGTAAGAGAAGATGGAGACTCAAATTCAAAATAAAAATTGCATAAAGTAAAAGAAAGGCCCTTCGCAGAGGGAAGTAGGGATTTGTAGACGTGCCAGAGCTCAAAGTGAAAAAATAGAGATAAAAACATTTTTGGGAGGTGTATCCATACCACCAACGAAAATGACGTAGAGCTACGAACACTTTCCATGCTAGATATGACATAGGCGGTTCCCAAACAGAAAATAAAGTTTATTCCTTTTCCACCATTCTTTCACTTTCCATGGCTAGCCGTATCCACGGGTGCCCTCCATACCAACACTTTCCAAGGAATTTATTATTTGACAACATAAAGTAAATTCATTTTTGCATTTCGGGACTGGGCATCCCTAAAACCTTTGCCTTACTCTCGTGCAATGACAAGTGAATAAACACTCATCGTGAGAATAACACATCTAGCATGGAAAATATTAGCCACCCGTTACCGTTCCGCGAGCGAAACAAACACGCAAAAGAGAAGTTTATTTGGAAAATTAGAGATGGCACATGCAAATTTTCTTAGAACGGCAAAAGAATACCGCATATAGGTAGATATAGTGGAGTCATGTGGCAAAACTGGTTTGAAGGATTTTGGATGCACAAGTAGAGGTCATACTTAGTGCAAAATAAAGGCTAGTAAAAGATTGAGAAGCGACCAACCAAGAAACGAATAATCTCATAAGCAAGCATTAAGCATAATTAACACCGAATAATGCACCACAAGTAGGATATAATTTTCATTGCATGATTATTGACTTTCGTGCATGCATAGGGAATCACAAACCTTAACACCAATATTCTTATTAAAGCATAATTACTCATCAACATAACTCACCTATCACATAATCATATCTCAAAACTATTACTAAGAATCAAGTTTATTTTGTCCAATGATCTTCATGACATTTTTTATTTACCCTTCTTGGATATCTATCACTTTGGGACTAATTTTCATGTGTTGCTTTTCATAAGCTCAAACAAATATAAGTGAAGATCATGAGCATAATTTTTCTTCTTTCTCTCAAAATAATTTAAGTGAAGCAAGAGAGAATTTCTTATAAAATTTACTAACTCTCAAATAAATCTAAGTGAAGCAAGAGTTCATTTCTTCAAAAATAACAAAGCACACTGTACTCAAAAAGATATAAGTGAAGCACTAGAGCAAGTCCTAGCTCATAAAAGATTTAAGTGAAGCACAGAGAGCAATTCTAACAAGTCATGATATAATTTTGGATCTCTCAAATAGGTGTGTACAGTAAGGATTGATGACTTAAAACACAAAATAAAACAAGCAAAGACTCATATCATACAAGACGCTCCAAGCAAAACACATATCATGTGACGAATAAAAATATAGCCTCGAGTAAAATACCGATAGTTGTTGGAAGAAAGTGGGGACGCCACTCGGGGGCATCCCCAAGCTTAGTTGGTTGCTCATCCTTGGATAATATCTTGGGATGCCGGGGCATCCCCAAGCTTAGGCTCTTACATCCTTCCTTCATCCATCGTAAGATAACTCAAAACTTGAAAACTTCAATCACACAAAACTCAACAAAACCTTCGTGAGATCCGTTAGTGTAAGAAAAATAAATCACTACTGTAAGTGTTGTATCAAACCAATTCATATTTTGTTTTTCTATTATATATACTGTATTCCAACTTTTCTATGACAAAAAGTCATCAGAGAAAACCATAGAGCCATCAAAATAAGCACACAACACAAAGAAAACAGAATATGTCAAAACATAACAGTCTGTAGTAATCTGACTTTTACGAATACTTCCGGAACTCCAAAAATTCTACCAAATTAGGAAGACAAGGGTAATTTTTATATTAATCTTATGCAAAAATAATCAGAGCAATAGCTCTTTTATGTGATTTATGAAAATTATTTTCGTGAGCGCAAAGTTTCTGTCTTTTTCAGCAAGATCAAACAACTATCACCCAAGAAGATCTTAAAGGCTTTACTTGGCACAAACACTAATTAAAACACAAAAAACACAATAATAGAAGTAGCATAACTGTGTAAACACACAATAACAGAAAGCAAAAATAAAATTTATTCATTGGGTTGCCTCCCAACAAGCGCTATAGTTTTACGCCCTTAGCTAGGCATAAAGCAAGGATCTAAGTTTTGTCATCTTTGGTTCGAGATCCATAAGATGCCCTCATGATTGATTCATAAGGTGGACTGACTTTTGTTCTAGGAAAGTGTTCCATACCTTTCCTCAAAGGAAATTGGAACTTAATATTACCTTCTTTCATATCAATCACGACACCGATAGTGCGTAAAAATGGTCTACCAAGAATAATTGGACAAGACGGATTGCAATCAATATCAAGAACAATAAAATATATGGGCACATATTTCCTATTTGCAAGAATAAGAACATCATTAATGCTTCCCATATGCTTTTTAATAGTAGAATCCGCCAAGTGCAAATTCAAAGAACATTCTTCAAGATTGGTAAGACCAAGCACATCACATAAAGATTTCGGAATTGTAGAAACACTAGCACCCAAATCACACAAAGCAAAATACTCATAATTTTTAATCTTGACTTTGATAGTAGGTTCTCACTCATCATGCAATTGTCTAGGAATTGATACTTCTAATTCCAACTTTTCTTCCAAAGCTTTCATCATAGCATCAACAATATGTTTAGTAAAAGCTTTGTTTTGTTCATAAGAATGGGGTGAATTTAGCATGGATTGCAACAAAGAAATACAATCAATCAAAGAGCAACTATCATAATTAAAGTCTTTCTAATCCAAAATAGTGGGTGCATCACTAGCTAAAGTTTTGACCTCTCCAAACCCACTTTTATCAATTTTCTCAACAAGATTTTCACCCTCCAAAATATTGGGATGCCTTATACCTAAAGTTGACTCTTCTCCAGTCCCTTTTTAATCATTCTTAACTTTACTAAACAAAGAATCAATAGAAGAAACACCAAACATTTTAAGATCTTCATCATCTTTGCAAGAATAATCACTAGAAAAAGCTTTTTCTAAAAATTCTCTTTTAGCTCTAAGCATAGCAGTTCTTTTCTTAATTTCATCCATAGAAACATAAAGAGCTTTAATTGATTCATCAACTTTAGGCACAAAAAATTTCATCTTGAGATTTTCCACATCATGAGCAATTCTATCAACACTTCTAGACAAATCATCAATCTTATTCAACTTTTCTTCTATGGAAGTGTTGAAAACTTTTTGCGCGTTGATTCTTTAATATTATTCTCAAGATCAGAGGTGTTCCTATTATTATTATAAGATTGATTTCCATAGAAATTACCATAATTATTAGAGGAATTGCTAGGAAAAGGCCTAGGATTAAAATTTCCTCTATAAGCATTGTTGTTGAAATTATTGCGAGAAATAAAATTCACATCAATGGCATCACTATTTTGATCAATCAAAGTAGACAAAGGCGTATCATTAAAATCAATAGGAGAACTTTTACTAGCAACCAATTTCATAAGAGCATCAACTTTATCACTCAAAGAAGAAATTTCTTCAACCGGATTAACCTTTTTACTAGTAGGAGCTCTTTCGGTATGCCATTGTGAATAATTTGCCATGATATTATCAAGCAATTTGGTGGCTTCACCCAAAGTAATTTCCATAAAAGTACCACCCGCTGCGGAATCTAAAAGATTATGAGAAACAAAATTCAACCCCGCATAAAAAATTTGTATGATCATCCAAAGATTTAACCCATGAGTTGGGCAATTCCTTAGCATCATTTTCATCCTTTCCCAAGATTGTGCAAAATGCTCATGTTCAAGTTGCTTGAAATTCATGATCTGGGTTCTAAGGGAAATAATTTTTGCGGGCGGAAAATACTTAGTGATAAAAGCATCTTTGCACTTGTTCCAAGAATCGATACTATTGCGAGGCGAAGAAGAGAACCTAATTTTTGCAGAATCACGCAAAGAGAACGGAAATAATTTCATCTTGACCACATCATTGTCCACATCTTTTTTCTTTTGCATATCGCATAATTCCACGAAGGTATTAAGATGGGACGCGGCATCCTCATTAGGAGTACCAGAAAATTGGTCTTTCATAACAAGATTCAGCAAAGCAGTATTAATATCACAAGTCTCTGCACTACTGGCGGGAGGAGCAAGTGGAGTGCCAATAAAATCATTGTTGTTGGTATTTGAGAAATCACATAACTTGGTGTTCTCTTGAGTCATGATGACCACACAACAAGATTGCACTCAAAAACAGATACGACAAGAAAACGGCGAACGAAAAAAGAGAGGCCAATAAAACGGCAGATTTTTGTGAAGTGGGGAGAGGAAAATGAGAGGCAAATGGCAAATAATGTCAATTGCAAGGAGATGATATTTGTGATTAGGAACCTGGTTATGTTGAAGATCCTCCCTGGCAACGGCGCCAAAAAATTCCTTTTGATGTCGCTTGAAGCTACGTCGGTATTTCCCCAAAGAGGAAGAGATGATGCAGCACAGCAGCGATAGGTATTTACCTCAGATATAAAATCAAGGTTATCGAACCAGTAGGAGAACCAAGCAACACAACGTAAACAGCCCATGCACACAAATAACAACACCTCGCAACCCGACGTGTTAAAGGGGTTGTCAATCCCTTTCGGGTACGGCGCCTCAAATTGCGTGTTGACGGGAGAAAGTTGTAATAGATTGAATAAATAGATCATAAATAAGATAAAGTGCAACAAAGTATTTTTGTATTTTTGTTTTAATAGATCCGAATAAGAAGTGCAAATAAAATAGATCGTAAAGCAAATATATGAGAAAGAAGACCCGGGGGGCTGTAGGTTTCACTAGTGGCTTCTCTCGAGAAAGATAGCAAACGGTGGGTAAACAAATTACTGTTGGGCAATTGAGAGAACTTCAAATAATTATGACGATATCCAGGCAATGATCATTACATAGGCGTCCAAGATTAGTAGACTGACTCCTACCTGCATCTACTACTATTACTCCACACATCGACCGCTATCCAGCATGCATCTAGTGTATTAAGTTCATGGAAAAACGGAGTAATGCAATAAGAATGATGGCATGATGTAGATAAGATCCGTTTATCTATGGCGGTAGATATAGATCCCGTCTTTTTATCCTTAGTAGCAATGATACATACGTGTCGGTTCCCTTTCTGTCACTGGGATCAAGCACCGTAAGATCAAACCCACTACCGGGCACCTCTTCCCATTGCAAGATAAATAGATCAAGTTGGCCAAACAAAACCCAAATATCGGAGAAGAAATACGAGGCTATAAAAGATCATGCATATAAGAGATCAAAGAAACTCAAATAACTTTCATGGATATAAAAAGATAGATCTGATCATAAACTTGAAGTTCATCAGATCCCAACAAACACTCTGCAAAAAGAGTTACATCATATGGATCTCCAAGAGACCATTGTATTGAGAATTCAGCGAGAGAGAGAGAGAGAGAGAGAGGAAGCCATCTAGCTACTAACTACGGACCCGAAGGTCTACAAAGAACTACTCACACATCATTGGAGAGGCACCAATGGAAGTGGTGAACCCCTCCGTGATGGTGTCTAGATTGGATCTGGTGGTTCCGGACTCTGCGGCGGCTGGATGAATATTTCGTCGACTCCCCTAGGGTTTCTGGAATATTGGGGTATTTATAGAGCAAAGAGGCGGTCTGGGGGGCACCCGAGGTGGGCACAACCCACCAGGGCGCGCCAGGGCCTCCTGGCGCGCCCTGGTGCGTTGTCCCCTCCTCGGGACTCCCCCCCAGGTGCAACCAGGGCCCATTGCCTTCCTTCTGGCCCATAAAAAATCATCATGGAGTTTCGTGGCATTTGGACTTCGTCTGATATTGATTTCCGACGATGTAAAAAACATGGAAAAAATAGCAACTGGCACTTGGCACTATGTCAATACGTTAATACCAAAAATGATATAAAATTATTATAAAACATCCAATATTGATAATAAAACAGCATGAAACAATCAAAAATTATAGATACGCTGGAGACGTATCAGCCCTTGTTTCGAGTTGCAAATATGAGCAACAGAACCATTATCAAATACCCAGGCGCTAGTATGAGCATTAGTAAGGTACACATCAATAACATGTATATCACTTTGCCATCCTTCTTATCCGCCAAATACTTGGGCAGTTCCGCTTCCAGTGACTAGTCCCTTTGAAGTAGAAGCACTCAGTCTCAGGCTTAGGTCCAGACTTGGGCTTCTTCACTTGAGCAGCAACTTGCTTGCCGTTCTTATTGAAGTTCCCCTTCTTCCCTTTGCCCTTTTTCTGAAACTAGTGGTCTTGTTAACCATCAACACTTGATGCTCCTTCTTGATTTCTACCTCCGCAACCTTTAGCATCGTGAAGAGCTCGGGAATTGTCTTATCCATCCCTTGCATAGTATAGTTCATCATGAAACTTCTGTAGCTTGGTGGCAGTGATTGAAGAACTCTGTCAATGACACTATCATCAGGAAGATTAACTCCCAGTTGAGTCAAGTGGTTGTGGTACCCAGACATTCTGAGTATATGTTCACTGACAGAACTATTCTCCTCCATCTTGCAGCTATAGAACTTATTGGAGACTTCATATCTCTCAACTCGGGCATTTGCTTGAAATATTAACTTCAACTCCTGGAACATCTCATATGCTCCATGACGTTCAAAAATTCATTGAAGTCCCGATTCTAAGCCGTAAAGCATGGCACACTGAACTATCGAGTAGTCATCAACACACGACTGCCAGACATTCACAATGTCTGCAGTTGCTGGCGCCGGTGGTACACCTAGCGGTGCTTCCAGGACGTAATTCTTCTGTGCAGCAATGAGGATAATCCTCAAGTTATGGACCCAGTCCGTGTAGTTGCTACCATCATCTTTCAACTTAGCTTTCTCTAGGAACGCATTAAAATTCAAAGGAACGGTAGCACGGGCCATTGATCTACAACAACATAGACATGCAAAATACTATCAAGTACTAAGTTCATGATAAATTAAAGTTCAATTAATCATATTACTTAAGAAATCCCACTTTGATAGACATCCCTCTAGTCATCTAAATGATTACGTGATCCATATCAACTAAACCATGTCTGATCATCACGTGAGATGGAGTAGTTTTCAATGGTGAACATCACTATGTTGATCATATCTACCATATGATTCACGTTCGACCTTTCGGTCTCAGTGTTCCGAGGCCATATCTGCATATGCTAGGCTCGTCAAGTTTAACCCGAGTATTCTGCGTGTGCAAAACTGGCTCGCACCCGTTGTATGTGAACGTAGAGCTTATCACACCCGATCAACACGTGGTGTCTCGGCATGACGAACTATAGCAACGGTGCATACTCAGGGAGAACACTTATACCTTGAAATTTAGTGAGAGATCATCTTATAATGCTACCGCCGTACTAAGCAAAATAAGATGCATAAAAGATAAACATCACATGCAATCAAAATATGTGACATGATATGTCCATCATCATCTTGTGCCTTTGATCTCCATCTCCAAAGCACTGTCATGATCTCCATCGTCACCGGCTTGACACCTTGATCTCCATCGTAGCATCGTTGTTGTCTCGCCAACTATTGCTTCTATGACTATCGCTACCGCTTAGTGATAAAGTAAAGCAATTACTGAAGGAAATATGCCCTAGAGGCAATAATAAAGTTATTATTTATTTCCTTATATCATGATAAATTTTTATTATTCATGCTAGAATTGTATTAACCGGAAACATAATACATGTGTGAATACATAGACAAACAGAGTGTCACTAGTATGCCTCTACTTGACTAGCTCGTTGATCAAAGATGGTTATGTTTCCTAGCCATAGACATGAGTTGTCATTTGATTAACGGGATCACATCATTAGGAGAATGATGTGATTGACTTGACCCATTCCGTTAGCTTAGCACTCGATCATTTAGTATGTTGCTATTGCTTTCTTCATGACTTATACATGTTCCTATGACTATGAGATTATGCAACTCCCGTTTACCGGAGGAACACTTTGTGTGCTACCAAACGTCACAACGTAACTGGGTGATTATAAAGGTGCTCTACAGGTGTCTCCAAAGGTACTTGTTGGGTTGGCATATTCGAGATTAGGATTTGTCACTCCGATTGTCGGAGAGGTATCTCTGGGCCCACTCAGTAATACACATCACTATAAGCCTTGCAAGCATTGTGACTAATGAGTTAGTTGCAGGATGATGTATTACGGAACGAGTAAAGAGACTTGCCAGTAACGAGATTGAACTAGGTATCGAGATACCGACGATCAAATCTCGGGCAAGTAACATACCGATGACAAAGGGAACAACGTATGTTGTTATGCGGTCTGACCGATAAAGATCTTCGTAGAATATGTGGGAACCAATATGAGCATCCAGGTTCCGCTATTGGTTATTGACCGGAGAGGTGTCTCGGTCATGTCTACATAGTTCTCGAACCCGTAGGGTCCGCACGCTTAACGTTACGATGACAGTTATATTATGAGTTTATATGTTTTGATGTACCGAAGGTTGTTCGGAGTCCCGGATGTGATCACGGACATGACGAGGAGTCTCGAAATGGTCGAGACATAAAGATTGATATATTGGAAGTCTATGTTTGGACATCGGAAGTGTTCCGGGTGAAATTGGGATTTTTCCGGAGTACCGGAGGTTACCGGAACCCCCCGGTAACTTAATGGGCCTTAGTGGGCCTAGGTGGAAGAGAGGAGAGGAGGCCAGGGCAGGGCCGCACACCCCTCCCCCCCAGTCCGAATAGGACAAGGAGAGGGTGGCGGCGCCCCCCCTTTCCTTCCTCCCCTCCACCTCTTCCCCCTCTCTCTCCTAGTCCAACATGGAAAAGGGGGGAGTCCTACTCCCGGTAGGAGTAGGACTCCTCCTGGCACGCCTCTCCCCTTGGCCGGCCGAACCCCCCTTGCTCCTTTATATACGGGGGCAGGGGGCACCTCTAGACACACAATTGATCATTGATCTCTTAGCCGTGTGCGGTGCCCCCCTCCACCATATTACACCTCGATAATATCGTAGCGGTGCTTAGGCGAAGCCCTGCGTTGGTAGAACATCATCATTATCACCACGCCGTCGTGCTGACGAAACTCTCCCTCAACACTCGGCTGGATCGGAGTTCGAGGGACGTCATCGAGCTGAACGTGTGCTGAACTCGGAGGTGCCGTACGTTCGGTACTTGATCGGTCGGACCGTGAAGACGTACGACTACATCAACCACGTTGTGTTAACGCTTCCGCTTTCGGTCTACGAGGGTACGTGGACAACACTCTCCCCTCTCATTGCTATGCATCACCATGATCTTGCGTGTGCGTAGGAATTTTTTTTGAAATTACTACGTTCCCCAACAGTGGCATCCGAGCCTGGTTTTATGCGTTGATGTTATATGCACGAGTAGAACACAAGTGAGTTGTGGGCGATATAAGTCATACTGCTTACCAGCATGTCATATTTTGGTTCAGCGGTATTGTGAGATGAAGCGGCCCGGACCGACATTACGCGTACGCTTACGCGAGACTGGTTTCAGCGTTGCGAGCACTCGTTGCTTAAAGGTGACTGGCGGGTGTCTGTCTCTCTCACTTTAGTTGAACCAAGTGTGGCTACGCCCGGTCCTTGCGAAGATTAAAACAGCACCAACTTGACAAACTATCGTTGTGGTTTTGATGCGTAGGTAAGAACGGTTCTTGCTAAGCCCGTAGCAGCCATGTAAAACTTGCAACAACAAAGTAGAGGACGTCTAACTTGTTTTTGCAGGGCATGTTGTGATGTGATATGGTCAAGACATGATGCTATATTTTATTGTATGAGATGATCATGTTTTGTAACCGAGTTATCGGCAACTGGCAGGAGCCATATGGTTGTCGCTTTATTGTATGCAATGCAATCGCCATGTAATTGTTTTACTTTATCACTAAGCGGTAGCGATAGTCGTAAAAGCAATAGTTGGCGAGACGACAATGATGCTACGATGGAGATCAAGGTGTCGCGCTGGTGACGATGGTGATCATGACGGTGCTTCGGAGATGGAGATCACAAGCACAAGATGATGATGGCCATATCATATCACTTATATTGATTGCATGTGATGTTTATCTTTTATGCATCTTATCTTGCTTTGATTGACGGTAGCATTATAAGATGATCTCTCACTAAAATTTCAAGATAAAACTGTTCTCCCTGAGTATGCACCGTTGCCAGAGTTCGTCGTGCCCAGACACCACGTGATGATCGGGTGTGATAAGCTCTACGTCCATCTACAACGGGTGCAAGCCAGTTTTGCACACGCAGAATACTCAGGTTAAACTTGACGAGCCTAGCATATGCAGATATGGCCTCGGAACACTGAGACCGAAAGGTCGAGCGTGAATCATATAGTAGATATGATCAACATAGTGATGTTCACCATTGAAAACTACTCCATTTCATGTGATGATCGGTTATGGTTTAGTTGATTTGGATCACGTAATCACTTAGATGATTAGAGGGATGTCTATCTAAGTGGGAGTTCTTAAGTAATATGATTAATAGAACTTAAATTTATCATGAACTTAGTACCTGATAGTATCTTGCTTGTCTATGTTAATTGTAGATAGATGGCTCGTGTTGTTGTTCCGTTGAATTTTAATGCGTTCCTTGAGAAAGCAAAGTTGAAAGATGATGGTAGCAATTACACGGACTGGGTCCGTAACTTGAGGATTATCCTCATTGCTGCACATAAGAATTACGTCCTGGAAGCACCGTGGGTGCCAGGCCTGCTGCAAGAGCAACACCAGAAGTTATGAACGTCTGGCAGAGCAAAGCTGATGACTACTCGATAGTTTAGTGTGCCATGCTTTACGGCTTAGAACCGGGTCTTCAACGACGTTTTGAACGTCATGGAGCATATGAGATGTTCCAGGAGTTGAAGTTAATATTTCAAGCAAATGCCCGGATTGAGAGATATGAAGTCTCCAATAAGTTCTACAGCTGCAAGATGGAAGAGAATAGTTCTGTCAGTGAGCATATACTCAAAGTGTCTGGGTATAATAATCACTTGATTCAACTGGGAGTTAATCTTCCGGATGATAGCGTCATTGACAGAATTCTTCAATCACTGCCACCAAGCTACAAGAGCTTCATGATGAACTATAACATGCAAGGGATGAATAAGACAATTCCCGAGCTCTTCGCAATGCTAAAGGCAGCGGAGGTAGAAATCAAAAAGGAGCATCAAGTGTTGATGGTTAATAAGACCACTAGTTTCAAGAAAAAGGGCAAAGGGAAGAAGAAGGGGAACTTCAAGAAGAACAGCAAGCAAGTTGCTGTTCAGGAGAAGAAACCCAAATCTGGACCTAAGCCTAAGACTGAGTGCTTCTACTGCAAGCGGACTGGACACTGGAAGCGGAACTGCCCCAAGTATTTGGCGGATAAGAAGGATGGCAAGGTGAACAAAGGTATATGTGATATACATGTTATTGATGTGTACCTTACCAGAGCTCGCAGTAGCACCTGGGTATTTGATACTGGTTCTGTTGCTAATATTTGCAACTCGAAACAGGGACTACGGATTAAGCGAAGGCCAAGGACGAGGTGACGATGCGCGTGGGAAACGGTTCCAAAGTCGATGTGATCGCCGTCGGCACGCTACCTCTACATCTACCTTCGGGATTAGTATTAGACCTAAATAATTGTTATTTGGTGCCAGCGTTCAGCATGAATATTATATCTGGATCTTGTTTGATGCGAGACAGTTATTCATTTAAATCAGAGAATAATGGTTGTTCTATTTATATGAGTAATATCTTTTATGGTCATGCACCCTTGAAGAATGGTCTATTTTTAATGAATCTCGGTACTAGTGACACACATATTCATAATGTCGAAGCCAAAAGATGCAGAATTGATAATGATAGTGCAACTTATTTGTGGCACTGCCGTTTAGGTCATATCGGTGTAAAGCGCATGAAGAAACTCCATAATGATGGACTTTTGGAATCACTTGATTATGAATCACTTGGTACTTGCGAACCGTGTCTCATGGGCAAGATGACTAAAACACCGTTCTCCGGAACTATGGAGAGAGCAAATGATTTGTTGGAAATCATACATACAGATGTATGTGGTCCGATGAATATTGAGGCTCATGGCGGATATCGTTATTTTCTCACCTTCACAGATGATTTGAGCAGATATGGGTATATCTACTTAATGAAACATAAGTCTGAAACATTTGAAAAGTTCAAAGAATTTCAGAGCGAGGTTGAAAATCATCGTAACAAGAAAATAAAGTTTCTACGATCAGATCGTGGAGGAGAATATTTGAGTTACGAGTTTGGCCTACATTTGAAACAATGCGGAATAGTTTCGCAACTCACGCCACCCGGAACACCACAGCGTAATGGTGTGTCCGAACGTCGTAATCGTACTTTACTAGATATGGTGCGATCTATGATGTCTCTTACTGATTTACCGCTATCGTTTTGGGGTTATGCTTTAGAGACGGCTGCATTCACTCTAAATAGGGCACCATCGAAATCCGTTGAGACGACGCCTTATGAACTATGGTTCGGCAAGAAACCAAAGTTGTCGTTTCTTAAAATTTGGGGCTGCGATGCTTATGTGAAGAAACTTCAACCTGATAAGCTCGAACCTAAATCAGAGAAATGTGTCTTCATAGGATACCCAAAGGAGACTGGTGGGTACACCTTCTATCACAGATCCGAAGGCAAGACATTCGTTGCTAAGAATGGATCCTTTCTAGAGAAGGAGTTTCTCTCGAAAGAAGTGAGTGGGAGGAAAGTAGAACTTGATGAGGTAACTGTACCTGCTCCCTTATTGGAAAGTAGATCATCACAGAAACTAGTTTCTGCGAAATCTACACCAATTAGTGAGGAAGTTAATGATAATGATCATGAAACTTCAGATCAAGTTATTACTGAACCTCGTAGGTCAACCAGATTAAGATCCGCACCAGAGTGGTACGGTAATCCTGTTCTGGAGGTTATGTTATTAGACCATGACGAACCTACGAACTATGAAGAAGCGATGGTGAGCCCAGATTCCGCAAAATGGCTTGAGGCCATGAAATCCGAGATGGTATCAATGTATGAGAACAAAGTATGGACTTTGGTTGACTTGCCCGATGATTGGCAAGCCATTGAAAATAAATGGATCTTCAAGAAGAAGACTGACGCTGACGGTAATGTTACTGTCTATAAAGCTCGACTTGTTGTGAAAGGTTTTCGACAAGTTCAAGGGATTGACTACGATGAGACCTTCTCACCCGTAGCGATGCTCAAGTCTGTCCGAATCATGTTAGCAATTGCTGCATTTTATGATTATGAAATTTGGCAAATGGATGTCAAAACTGCATTCCTGAATGGATTTCTGGAAGAAGAATTGTATATGATGCAACCGGAAGGTTTTGTTGATCCAAAGGGAGCTAACAAAGTGTGCAAGCTCCAGCGATCCATTTATGGACTGGTGCAAGCCTCTCGGAGTTGGAATAAACGCTTTGATAGTGTGATCAAAGCATTTGGTTTTATACAGACTTTTGGAGAAGCCTATATTTACAAGAAAGTGAGTGGGAGCTCAGTAGCCTTTCTGATATTATATGTGGATGACATATTGCTAATTGGAAATGATATAGAATTTCTGGATAGCATAAAGGGATACTTGAATAAGAGTTTTTCAATGAAAGACCTCGGTGAAGCTGCATATATATTAGGCATCAAGATCTATAGAGATAGATCAAGACGCTCAATTGGACGTTCACAAAGCACATACCTTGACAAAGTTTTGAAGAAGTTCAAAATGGATCAAGCAAAGAAAGGGTTCTTGCCTGTACTACAAGGTGTGAGATTGAGTAAGACTCAATGCCCGAGCACTGCAGAAGATAGAGAGAAGATGAAAGAAGTTCCCTATGCTTCAGCCATAGGCTCCATCATGTATGCAATGCTGTGTACCAGACCTGATGTGTGCCTTGCTATAAGTTTAGCAGGGAGGTACCAAAGTAATCCAGGAGTGGATCACTGGACAGCGGTCAAGAACATCCTGAAATACCTGAAAAGGACTAAGGATATGTTTCTCGTTTATGGAGGTGACAAAGAGCTCATCGTAAATGGTTACGTTGATGCAAGCTTTGACACTGATCCGGACGATTCTAAATCGCAAACCGGATACGTGTTTACATTGAACGGTGGAGCTGTCAGTTGGTGCAGTTCTAAGCAAAGTGTCGTGGCGGGATCTACGTGTGAAGCGGAGTACATAGCTGCTTCGGAAGCAGCAAATGAAGGAGTCTGGATGAAGGAGTTCATATCCGATCTAGGTGTCATACTTAGTGCATCGGGACCAATGAAAATCTTTTGTGACAATACTGGTGCAATTGCCTTAGCAAAGGAATCCAGATTTCACAAGAGAACCAAGCACATCAAAAGACGCTTCAATTCCATCCGGGATTTAGTCCAGGTGGGAGACATAGAAATTTGCAAGATACATACGGATCTGAATGTTGCAGACCCGTTGACTAAGCCTCTTCCACGAGCAAAACATGATCAGCACCAAGACTCCATGGGTGTAAGAATCATTACTGTGTAATCTAGATTATTGACTCTAGTGCAAGTGGGAGACTGAAGGAAATATGCCCTAGAGGCAATAATAAAGTTATTATTTATTTCCTTATATCATGATAAATGTTTATTATTCATGCTAGAATTGTATTAACCGGAAACATAATACATGTGTGAATACATAGACAAACAGAGTGTCACTAGTATGCCTCTACTTGACTAGCTCGTTGATCAAAGATGGTTATGTTTCCTAGCCATAGACATGAGTTGTCATTTGATTAACGGGATCACATCATTAGGAGAATGATGTGATTGACTTGACCCATTCCGTTAGCTTAGCACTCGATCGTTTAGTATGTTGCTATTGCTTTCTTCATGACTTATACATGTTCCTATGACTATGAGATTATGCAACTCCCGTTTACCGAAGGAACACTTTGTGTGCTACCAAACGTCACAACGTAATTGGGTGATTATAAAGGTGCTCTACAGGTGTCTCCAAAGGTACTTGTTGGGTTGGCATATTTCGAGATTAGGATTTGTCACTCCGATTGTCGGAGAGGTATCTCTGGGCCCACTCAGTAATACACATCACTATAAGCCTTGCAAGCATTGTGACTAATGAGTTAGTTGCGGGATGATGTATTACGGAACGAGTAAAGAGACTTGCCGGTAACGAGATTGAACTAGGTATCGAGATACCGACGATCAAATCTCGGGCAAGTAACATACCGATGACAAAGGGAACAACGTATGTTGTTATGCGGTTTGACCGATAAAGATCTTCGTAGAATATGTGGGAACCAATATGAGCATCCAGGTTCCGCTATTGGTTATTGACCGGAGAGGTGTCTCGGTCATGTCTACATTGTTCTCGAACCCGTAGGGTCCGCACGCTTAACGTTACAATGACAGTTATATTATGAGTTTATATGTTTTGATGTACCGAAGGTTGTTCGGAGTCCCAGATGTGATCACGGACATGACGAGGAGTCTCGAAATGGTCGAGACATAAAGATTGATATATTGGAAGCCTATGTTTGGACATCGGAAGTGTTCCGGGTGAAATCGGGATTTTTGGGAGTATTGGGAGGTTACCGGAACCCCCCGGTAACTTAATGGGCCTTACTGGGCCTAGGTGGAAGAGAGGAGAGGAGGCCAGGGCAGGGCCGCACGCCCCTCCCCCCAGTCCGAATAGGACAAGGAGAGGGGGGCGGCGCCCCCCCTTTCCTTCCTCCCCTCCACCTCTTCCCCCTCTCTTTCCTAGTCCAACATGGAAAAGGGGGGAGTCCTACTCTCGGTAGGAGTAGGACTCCTCCTGGCACGCCTCTCCCCTTGGCCGGCCGAACCCCCCTTGCTCCTTTATATACGGGGGCAAGGGGGCACCTCTAGACACACAATTGATCATTGATCTCTTAGCCGTGTGCGGTGCCCCCCTCCACCATATTACACCTCGATAATATCGTAGCGGTGCTTAGGCGAAGCCCTGCGTCGGTAGAACATCATCATTGTCACCACGCCGTCGTGCTGACGAAACTTTCCCTCAACACTCGGCTGGATCTGAGTTCGAGGGACGTCATCGAGCTGAACGTGTGCTGAACTCGGAGGTGCCGTACGTTCGGTACTTGATCGGTCGGACCGTGAAGACGTACGACTACATCAACCGCGTTGTGTTAACGCTTCCGCTTTCGGTCTACGAGGGTACGTGGACAACACTCTCCCCTCTCGTTGCTATGCATCACCATGATCTTGCGTGTGCGTAGGAAATTTTTTGAAATTACTACGTTCCCCAACAATTACATGGCTATTGCATTTCATACAATAAAGCGACAACCATAAGGCTCCTGCCAGTTGCCGATAACGGTTACAAAACATGATCATCTCATACAACAATTTATATCTCATCACGTCTTGACCATATCACATCACAACATGCCCTGCAAAAACAAGTTAGACGTCCTCTACTTTGTTGTTGCAAGTTTTACATGGCTGCTACGGGCTTCTAGCAAGAACCGTTCTTACCTACGCATCAAAACCACAACGATTTTTCGTCAAGTGTGCTATTTTAACCTTCAACAAGGACTGGGCGTAGTCAAACTTGATTTAACTAAAGTTGGAGAAACAGACACCCGCCAGCCACCTGTGTGCGAAGTACGTTGGTAGAACCAGTCTCATGAACGCGGTCATGTAATGTCGGTCCGGGCCGCTTCATCCAACAATACCGCCGAATCAAAGTAAGATGTTGCTGGTAAGCAGTATGACTATTATCGCCCACAACTCTTTGTGTTCTACTCGTGCATATAACATCTACGCCTAGACCTGGCTCGGATGCCACTGTTGGGGAACGTAGTATTTCAAAAAAATTCCTACGATCACTCATCCGAAACAACCCGAACCATTCCGGTGTCCGAATGTAACCTTCCAATATATGAATCTTTACCTCTCGACCATTTTGAGACTCCTTGTCATGTCCGTGATCTCATCCGGGACTCCGAACAAACTTCGGTCATCAAATCACATAACTCATAATATAAATCGTCATCGAACGTTAAGCATGCGGACCCTACGGGTTCGAGAACTATGTAGACATGACAGAGACACATCTCCTGTCAATAACCAATAGCGGAACCTGGATGCTCATATTGGCTCCTACATATTCTACGAAGATCTTTATCAGTCAAACCGCATAACAACATATGTTGTTCCCTTTGTCATCGGTATGTTACTTGCCCGAGATTCGATCGTTGGTATCATCATACCTAGTTCAATCTCGTTACCGGCAAGTCTCTTTACTCGTTCCGTAATGCGTCATCCCGCAACTAACTCATTAGTCACATTGCTTGCAAGGCTTATAGTGATGAGCATTACCGAGAGGGCCCAGAGATACCTCTCCGATACACGGAGTGACAAATCCTAATCTCGATCTATGCCAACTCAACAAACACCATCGGAGACACCTGTAGAGCATCTTTATAGCCACCCAGTTACGTTGTGACGTTTGATAGCACACAAGGTGTTCCTCCGGTATTCGGGAGTTGCATCATCTCATAGTCAGAGGAACATGTATAAGTCATGAAGAAAGCATTAGCAATAAAACTAAAAGATCATTATGCTAAGCTAACGGATGGGTCTTGTCCATCACATCATTCTCTAATGATATGATCCCGTTCATCAAATGACAATACATGTCTATGGTTAGGAAACTTAATCATCTTTGATTAACGAGCTAATCAAGTAGAGGCATACTAGGGACACTCTGTTTGTCTATGTATTCACACATGTACTAAGTTTCTGGTTAATACAATTCTAGCATGAATAATAAACATTTATCATGATATAAGCAAATATAAATAACAACTTTATTATTGCCTCTAGGGCATATTTCCTTCACTTGGTCTCCTAGGGGCTGCCAGAGGAGCGCAAATAAGCCTTCCACGTAGAGATAAAAGGGTAGGGGAAGAGTGGACCCCCCCCCCTCGCTGCATTGCAAGCCCCTCGAAGGAATAAATCCTTCAGATAAATCACCATTTACACATAAAGGTTAACTTTATTTATTTTTCTGGTTCTGATCGCATGAGCACACTGTAAGCCACTAGCGCATTGTCTATAATAACTCTCCCCGGCATCAACGCACTTTCTACGAGTCAAGCAAGTGATCAAATTGCATAATTTAAATACACCATATTCTTCTCTCCTTTTTTCTTAAGGGTCCCCGACAACCTTTGCTTATCAAACATGTGACTAACACGTCTTCATATAATTTCGCAAACGTGGTTAGCACCTTATTAACTTGGCATTTACAGCAAAAGCCATTCAGGGGTTACAATTCTTTCAGAAGCACTGACTCTGAAGCTAGTGAATTTTTGGGATGACAAATTATGCGTCTCCATTTTGTTTCAAGAGATCAAATCCGAAAAAGTTAGAACAATTTATAATAGTGAACGGAGGGAGTACAAACCAAAAAATAGGATTCCTTGCAGTGTTATAGAATCGCCAATCTATTCTTGCAGGAGTAATGAAAAGCCCAATGTTTTCACATAGAAAAATACAAGTTAAAATATTTTTATTAAGTTAAAGAGTCTGATTTTATTTTTAACCTTTTAATTATTTTTATGTGTACAGATTATTCTTTTGAAAATGCGTCATTTTTTAGTGGGATTTCTGTTGAACAGATTTTTAGTGGGACTTGAAAAGGGGTCCATTTGACCCAGGATCAAGTACTACTAGGATTTCTTTTTTTTGCGGGGTGAAAGGGAGTTTTATTCCAAAATGATAGGGTTACAATCTCGAGACAGCTGCTCCTTACAGCACGGAGGACTCGAGTTCAACCATACCGCAGTACAACACTCGGTACGACTATAGTGTGCCAAATGATGTGCTACCCTATTATGCTCTCGGCCAATTTTACAAGGAACAAACTCCCTCGCAACCATATGAGCTTTAATCTCTGTGTCAAGATGACCATAGGCTGATCTGGAAAGTGTGGCATCCGTGAGGGTTGCCAATGCATTCGAAGAATCCGATTGGACTATCACTGGCATGTCTGAATGTTGAATGGCCAAAGCCATACCTTGCATGATTGCATGAATTTCCGCTTCGAGGGCGTCATTGCAATGAAAAATGTATCTATATGCCGCAAAGATCGTAGTCTCATCCCCGTTCCGCAGTACCATTCCAGCAGAAGCACGCCCATCATGGCTTGAAAAAGAACCATCAATAGATAGGGCTACCCAACCTGTTGGTGGACGAGGCCATGGAACAGGGGTTGGTGCACATTTTTTGCTCACAACACGTCCATCCTCTGAGATTGGCATCTTTCCTTTTATTATCTCTTCCATACTAAATTTCCTTGCCAATTGAAGCGACTTATAATAGCTTTCCAAGTAATCAACAGTAGCTTGAACCGGGGTCTCACCCTTTCCATGAGTAATATCATTACGTAGCTGTCATATTCGCCAAATAGTCATAATCACTATGTCCCTACTGTATGCTGGGCAATTTGATAGGATTTGCAAGAGCCAATCTTTCCCTGATTCAATTAGTAGAACATCATCAGGTAGTGGCCAAATCTTGCGCAGACCATCCCAGACTTGCCGAGCATGCATGCATGTGATAAGAGCATGAAAGCTACTCTCTTCCTCCTTGCCGCAGACCGGACAGGAGCTACGCGCAGGAATATGGTGTTGTACCTTGCACAAGTTAGTAGCTACTAGGATTTCTTTACTACTACTCCCTCCATTAAAGTTATACTAATAAGAGGTAATTGCACCCGTGGTGCTTAAACTTGCCACCAATATTTACTTTAGTATCTGAACTTGAAAAATAAATTGAACTGGTTATAAAACTTGGGACGAGCGCGGTGCTAATTCCATTAGCATGGCACTGTATTTTTTACTTAGCGTGCCACCTCATAGCATATGTCTCTATGACCCATGGATCCCACCTGTCAGGTCAGAGGGAAGATTACCATCGACTGGAACAGGAGATCTCACTCGTGCGACTAGCTAGCACCCCAACTTGCATAATGTGCCTCGCAAGGATACATATCTTTTATGTCTTGTTAAGAACACGCAAAAGAACACGCCCATGTAGTCTAAATGGGCAGCATTCAGTGTGGCCCATATCGACATGTTAGCTTTAAAAAAAGAATTCAATTATTTGGATGTTAAAAATATTATACACACAAATAAAATAACTTATTTATCAAAATGCTGAAATAATTTTTAGGAATATTGATGTATTTTGTGACAAACATCATATAAATAAGATAGTATTTACGATATAAAAAATATTTTTATAATTTACAATAATTTAGAAAATATTCATAAGTATGCAAAATTTAAAAATTTCAGAAATATGCAAAATTAAAATATATTTTTTCTAAATTTCACTCCTGACTATATTCATAATTAAATACAATTTGTATAATTTAAATATATTTATAAACTTATTTTTTGTATCATTTAAAAATATGCAAAAAAATAAAAATATTCAATCCTGACTATTTTTTTGTATCATTTTTATAGCACCTTATTTGCACGTTCATGTCAAGTTTTTAAATCAGTTCGGCATATTCTTCAAGTTCAAACATTAAAGTGAACATCAATGACAAGTTTAAGTATCACTAAATTCAGTCACATTTATTTTGGGACGGAGGCTACAATCTAGCCCAGCCCACAACAAGCACACACAAAAGCCCACATTAGGCTGTCGATGGGAAGGAAAGCGAGCCGCCTGCGGCGACGCCGCCAGCCCCCAGCCGGCATCAGCCCCACCACGTCGCCGTCGCCGTCGCCAACGCCTGCATCCTCCTCAAGGCATGCACTCTCCCCCTCTCCCCCCTCCTCCTCTTCACCTGAACCCCAGTTTCTCATCGCTTTTTTCCTCGTTCATCTCTCGTGTACGCGTCGATTGTCTACTCCGTCGTGCAACTGTGCAATCAATCGTTCTCGTGGGAAGGGAAGAACTCGAATCGCGTCGCCGCTGTCCTAAGGTTTAGATTTTTCACTCGATTTCGCCGTAAAGGATTTAAATATACTACTGAGCCTTGGAACCCTAGATGGGATGTGCATGTACGGCTAGTAGAATTGTTTTGTTGGGGTTTGATAAGAAAATTAGTTCGGGTGTTCGCCGTACCCCTATGTGATTTGCAAATGGAAGAGATTATAGACGCTACCCAAAGCTGAAGAACCCGTGAAATTACAGTGTATCCCCACTATACCTGTACTGACAGTCGGTATTGGTAGGACATTGTCATTAATAGAGCCATAACTGCAGATGTTTTGTTCAGTGTTTACAGCCAAGCAAAATGCGACAGCGTTCGTCACCATTTCAATACCATGCTATTAAGATGCAGATGGTTTTCGCTGTCACAAAAAGTTTCAACTACAGGGTGGTTTTCCAAAATAAAATTATTATCTGTGCATGTTATCATCTTAGCCCTGTCATAACCATCTTACAAAATCAATCGATCAACTTGCTGCCTATTTGTAAGTGCCGACTTTCTTGACATGCAAGGGATATACAAGATCTGGAGAACAACACGTGCTTAATTGCTTATGCATGGTCCAAGCATGCTGTCTGCCTTTTTTCATTTGGTAGTGGACTAATCTTTCTAACCTTTCTGCCTTGAATTTGTTGTGTTTTGCAGAGAGTTTGCCATGACGCAAAGCCCGAGCAAGTTGTCTGACCCATCTGTCTCTACTCCCCCAGGAGTGTTGGGGCACCAAGGTTGGGCTGACCTCCCAGATAAACTGCTTCACTCCATTGTTCCTCTGTTGGGATCTTTCCTCGACCTTATTGCGTTTGCTAGCACCTGTTGTTCTTGGCGTGCTGCCTTCTCTTCGTACCCATCCAAACCGACCATCTGCACCAAACTCCCGCCTCTCCTCGTCCGACCTAATGTCTGTGTTGATGCCCCTCATCTCCCTTCCAGCAATGGTCGTCACAAGCTACGCACATGTAAGGTCATTGATCTGACCAACCAGAACAGAGCCCTCCGCTGCCAGATTCCTCAAGAAACTTTTCAGAGGATGCGTTTTGCTGGCTCTTCCTATGGACATCTCATCTGCTGCCGCCGAGGAAATTGCCTTGTTGTTGATGTGTTCACTGGTGCCGAGGTTTCACCTCCATCTCTCCCATTCAGTGGTGACTGTGAGCAGGAGGTCTACTTTGGTGGCACCCTGACAGCTCCCCTTGCATCACCCAACTGCCATCTCCTTGTCAGCACACGATCCTCCCTGTTTGATTGGCCGGTTGGAAGTGACTCTTGGTCTGAACTCAAGCTTTCTGATGCACGGGTAGATCAGATTGTGGAGTTCAATGGTCAGTTCATCGCCATGGATTATTCCCAGAGGATCTACATTCTGAAGCTAGCCCCCCAGCTTGGCCTGCAGGAGATAACAACCGAGTGGTGGGACGACATGACTGAATGCCCATATCTAAGACCATGGCTGGTGGTCTGCGGTGATATGCTTCTCATGGTTGACCATTATATGAGCTTATCATTTGGAGCACCAGTCTTGTATAAACCCTACCACCTTGATATGTCGACCAGACCTGCAAAATGGGTGGAGGTGAAGAAGCTGGACAATTGGGCACTCTTTGTAGGGGGTGATGTGAGGAGCCCGCCGTTTTCTTGCTTGAGCCCAGAGAAGTGGGGAGGGAGGAGCAACTGCCTGTACTACGCCCATTACTCTCAGCCTTGGAGCGTACATGGATTAGGTGACGCCGCAGATGCTGTGTGGGATCCTTCCACCGACCCTGATCTTGTGTACAAGAGAAACTGGTACGGCCAGCTGCAGGCCTTCTGGGTGTATCCAAGCATGTTCTATTCTGATGCTCCAGTAGTGACGGGGCACCAAGACTGGGCTGACCTCCCAGATAACCTGCTTCACTCCATTGTTCCTCTGTTGGGATCCTTTCTCGACCTTATTGCATTTGCTAGCACCTGTCGTTCTTGGCGTGCCGCCTTCTCTTCATACCCATCCAAATCGACCTTCTGCACCAAACTCCCGCCTCTCCTCGTCCGGCCAAATGTCCGTGTCCAAGCCCCTCATCTACCTTCTAGCAATGGTCGTCACAAGCTACGCACATGTAAGGTCATTGATCTAGCCAACCAGAACATAGCCCTTCGCTGCCAGATTCCTCATGAAACTTTTCAGAGGATGCGCTTTGCTGGTTCTTCATATGGGCAACTCATCTGCTGCCGCCGAGGAAATTGTCTTATTGTTGATGTGTTCACTGGTGCTGAGGTTTCACCTCCATGTCTCCCATTCAGTGGCGACTGTGAAGAGGAGTTCTACTTTGGTGGCACCCTGACAGCTCCCCTTGCATCACCCAACTGCCAGCTCCTTGTCAGCACCCGATCCTCCCTGTTTGATTGGCCGGTTGGAAGCGACTCTTGGTCTGAAATCAAGCTTTCTGATGCACGGATAGATCAGATTGTGGAATTCAATGGCCAGTTCATTGCCATGGATTATTCTCAGAGGATCTACGTTCTGAAGTTAGCCCCCCAGCTTGGCCTGCAGGAGATAACTACCAAGTGGTGGGACGGCATGACTGAGTGCCCATATCTAAGACCATGGCTGGTGGTCTGCGGCGATATGCTTCTCATGGTTGACCATTACGTGAGCCTATCATTTGGAGCACCAGTCTTGTATAAACCCTACCGTCTTGATATGTCGACCAGACCTGCAAAATGGGTGGAGGTGAAAAAGCTGGACAACTGGGCACTCTTTGTAGGGGGTGATGTGAGGAGCCCGCCATTTTCTTGCTTGAGCCCAGAGAAGTGGGGAGGGACGAGCAACCGCCTGTACTACGCCCATTACTCTCAGCCTTGGAGCGTACATGGCTTTGGTGATGCGGCAGATGCTGTGTGGGATCCTTCCACCGACCCTGATCTTGTGTACAAGAGAAACTGGTACGGTCAGCTGCAGGCCTTCTGGGTGTACCCAAGCATGTTCTATTCCGATGGCCAGTGATCGTTGATGGGGCAACTACAGCTTGCTGCTCTACCAGCTTCTTCTCGAAAACTATCACTTCCAACAGAGACTTACGCAGCTGAAAAAAGGTGCTTTTTCATGGTGACAGTCATGCTGAAGCTTCTGCAGTTAGTTTCATCCTTCAGTTTTAAAACATTGTAGGAGGCGTTTATGGTGGCAATCGGTGCTTACTCCAGCTTTTGCCAGTTAATTTGTCGTTCAGTTTGCTGTTTGGTCGTTGCACTGTATGGATATGTACTTGACTACGTATTGCTCATCTGTGCTGGAGTTGACTAGCTAAGCACCATGTTTCTGCATGACGAAGAGTGTTCCTGCATGTGCCTGTGCTCTTATTTGCATCTTAATCTCTTTTAATTCGACAAGTTCATTACAACAAGCAGACTTGCATAGCTAATTTTGCTTGAGATACATGATGTGTCCTGTTGAATTCGGCCGGTCAGTGTGAACAAGGCATTTTTTTTCTTAAGTTATTGTAACAAGAGTTGCCCCGAAGTGTGTTTTGTTGTGCGTGTATGGTTACTGCTGCCTCAGAAGGAAGGTATCACCGTGTATGCTTTGATTGGTTTGTGTGATTGCTCTTGGGATATTCGATATATAGTTTGATCTAGAAAAAAAAGGTTCTTTTGCTAGCACAGATAAGCTTGCTGTAACCTGGGTGATTGTGTTCTTCGTGAATGTGTTATCCAGTGCTTTGCTGTGTATGTACGTAAGAACAAACATGGCAGCAATGAACTGTCGGTATCAGTATATCAGTATGATCTCTTCACGGTTGATGCACATCTAATATGACAAGAAGATGAAAACGATATACAGAGCTGTTGGTGTCAGCGTGAAATATCACTTCACCGTTCATACTCCGTATGCGCACAGATATCAAGATGCCTGAAATTCAAAACACATTCCCGTCGAAAGAACACGAATTTCTCAGTTCGGTAGCCAAAGAAGGCTTCTTCAAACAACTTCATATACAAAACAGTAGGGTTCTAACATAGCCCAGTTTCTAATGATATAAGAGTCAAAGTGGATATTGATTTTAACAAATGCATTTTTTATTGAAAAGATATTTTAGCCCGTACAGGCAGCAGGATCTCCTTGAACGTATGGTGTTTGTTCAACATTGGACTTTGGATTACTCCCTCACTACAAAAACAGAATTAAGATTCTACATTTACTTCAAGGAATCGTCCGCTTTCATTTTGTAGCAATCAAGTGTGTCCATGTACAATTCTTCAGTTCCTTTCTGTACAATTGGAATAAAATTTCAGAGGCAGAGGTGAAAATTGCAGTTCCACATATAGGCGTAACAATGCAATGTTCATTTCTTAGGCCCTTTTTTACGAATACGGCTGGTATTTGTCGTCCTGGGAAAACTCAAGCTCAGGAGCTGGTGCTTCATCGAAGGAAGAGAACAAACGCCATAAGTTCAAGGCTGTGTGAGCATGTCAGTAATATGTGTACAAATCCAGGAGTTTTAGACTGAACTTCTCCAAATTATGATAAGTTTCCACTATTGAACTTAAACCTCATATATCTCAGTGGGCTCTCTACACCTCAGGGATGCTTCTGTTTATGAAGATTGAAGAGCTGAAAGCACCTTCATTCTAGAGAAAAAAAAACCTTGATTCAGCAGAGCCAGGCATGAGACCCTACACCGTATGTAACCTCTCTTTTTTTAGGGATACACCGCATGTAACCTTTTGACTAAAGGAAGATGCAAAACGCTTGGAAAGTTCAAAGAATAAAAAGAATATGCAGCACTCTAGCTGGTTACTTAAAAAAGGAGAAATATAATTATAGCAGGAATGGTTCCAGCTCAATATGGGAATATCATTTCAGCAAGGGATGTGTGTTAATAGAGTGCGATGTATCAAGGATGAAACACTAATTTTGTTGAGTAAATCCATCATTCATCAAGTAAGATGGTACTGTATATGCTCAAAAAGAAAAGGATGGTACTGCATAATAGTACATTTTGTAAAAAAGAGGACTGCATGTAGGGCCTTACAAGATACAGTTCTTGCCTCAGCTTAGAAAGAACAACCATGGCAAAAACACTGGAGAGTTGACAAGCATATCTAGCGGGGCAGGCTAGCGGATGCGAGGAACTCCTGCTCCAAGCTATAGCATGCATTTTGGCTGCGCTGAGATGTTACATGATAAGTTCTCCCGGCTAGGCTCATGGCCATGGACTGGTGGCCTTGCATCTCATACTCAACGGCTCGATCAACTTGAGATGAATTTGTACGATTCATTCGTAGTTGCTGCAATGTTGTCTCGACTTCCTTCATTGTAGGCCTTTCCTCACCTTTTAGCCTCAAGCACTTTTCCGCAAGAGAAGCAACCCCATTGATCTCCTCCTCGTTCGCTTCTTCAAGAACTTGTGCCGCCACTATTTCTTTGGGTTGCCTCGACCTGATCTCCAAGAGGAAGTAGTTACACAAGCTCTCGGCCATTCCCGACTCAGCTGTAAAAACAGGTTTTTTCCTGATAAGAAGTTCTAGGAGTACCACACCAAACTGTAAACATCACTCTTCTCATTTAGCTGCCCAGTCTGGTAGTATTCTGGATCAAAATAACCGAATGTGCCCTGAACATTTGTAGCAACATGAGTTTGATCAATGGGGACAACTCTTGAAGCGCCGAAATCCGAAACCTTTGCTGCATTGTTTGTGTCTAGGAGTATATTAGAGGACTTCACATCACGATGAAAGATTGATATTGAGGCTGCAGAGTGGAGATAACAAAGAGCACCCGCAGCTTCTGATGCGATCCGTAGGCAGTCATTCCATGTCAAAGAAACCATGTTGCTAGAATCATGATGAAGACTTTCAAACAATGAACCGTTGGGAATGAAGTCGTACACTAGTAAGGGGACCTCAGTTTCAAGACAGCACCCGAAAAGTTTCACAATATTCCGGTGATTTATCTGAGAGAGAATTGCAACCTCGTTGATAAAATCGCTGATCTCACCTTCCCTGATAATCTGGGATTTTTTTATGGCTACCACATGCTGGTTTGATAAGATCCCTTTGTAGACTGTGCCATGCCCTCCACGTCCAAGGATACGTGCAGGATCAAAGTTATTTGTTGCCCTTTTAAGCTCTTCCAAGGAGAAAATCTTTGTCCTCTCGCTCGCATTTTCATCCCCTGATATCAATTGTTCCAAGAGAAGGCCATTGTTCCTTCGGAAATACTTCCTTCTTAGTTTCTTCTGGACGTCTCTTTTCCATCTTTGAACGAGAAATATCGTAGTTAAGCCGAAAAGTAGCATGCCAAGGCCACTGCTTAGCCCAATCACAATACCTACATAACGAAACTGATCCATCAATCCTCATATATCCCGAGTATCTTTTGAGGGGACGAGCATAACATACAGTAGAGATGGGCTCACCTAAGTAGAAATTTTGCTTTCTTACTGAAGTGCACTGCATTTTTGTTATATCATACTCTGTATGATCAGGGCACTTGGTGCAGGTGTAGTTTCCGATAGTGTTCTGGCAATTCCCTTTGCAAAGTTCTGGTGTCCGTTTGCACTCATCAATATCTGTAACCATATCTCTGTCAGGAGATACATAACATTTGTACAAATAATAAACTACAGTTGTAAAGATAAAGAGAAGGGGAGTACCTTCACAACCATTTGGGATGTATGGATTTCCTTCAAAACCGCGCAAGCATGCACACCTGTATCCAACATAACCCTCCATGGAGCTGATGACACCCAGGCAGAAGCTATGGACACTAACGCACGCATATCCAGAGGTGTTTTTTTCCGCCTCTTGGCATGTAAGATTAGCGACAGCCCACTGCACAGAGGCTGATTCCAGAGGATTGACATACAGGTTCGGTTCATCAGCTTCTGAAGATTGTAGCATAATGTTAAATGACTCGTCTCCAACACTCGACTCATATTTGATTCCGAGGAGCCCCTCATTGACATTTATGTATGTCACTTCAACGAAGCCATTATTATGCCAGAGAACAGGCGGTGTAGTGTCTGAGCAGTTGAGCTTAAAAGTTTTCCTCGCAGAACAACCTTCTTCTATGCCAAAAGGAAATGGGACACTTATATTTCCACACCGTCGAGAACAATTCGCCTTAAGTGGTCTTGAATTATACTCTATTTCTCAAAAGATATTCAAATTCATCAGATTAGCTAAAGAAGCAAGATAATGTGCTCAAATATGGAAGTCATTTTATCAACATAGCACTGTACAACTGTAAAAGTTATGGTGGAATAATGATATTTTTATCCTTTCTAGCTATTTTTATTAAATGGCCCAACTCCTCAATAGGACTAGTTTATACTCCCTCTGTTCCTAAATATAAGTCTGTTTAGAGATTTCAATGTGGACTACATACGGATGTATGTAGATGTAGTTTACAGTGTAGATTCACTCGTTTTACTCCGTATGTAGTTCATGTTGGAATCTTTAAAAAGACTTATATTTAGGAACGGAGGGAGTAGTTTATACTTGTAGTTGTGGTAATAAGATTAAAAATCACCAATACGCAATCAGATGAAAATGCTGGTAGCTCGGTAGATTAATGAGACTAAAGTGAATCTTAAGAATTTAAATGACATCCCACCAAGGCAAGTTTAATATTTCTAGCACAGAATGGTGCTTGTACATTAACTCAATCACAGCTGTATTATACTTAAATATACATAACAATTCAAGGCATAGAATAATACTCTATCTTTCAAGTGGGATAAAAATACATAGAAAAACTCATAAGTCGCTCTTGTTCTCAACACCACATGCCACACATCTCGGTTCACTCACAAACACCCTAAGATTAGTTTTATTGATCATCAGCCTGTGCGTCTGCATTGGCCAATTCAGATGAACACAAAAGTAGCAGAGGTTTTTAAATAGCATTTATTATACATAGATTTGTCCAAATTAGAAATACTGGAAGAAACTAAGTAGCAATATATGCATTTGAAATATTACCATTATACATCCAATAGTTTTTCATTGCTACTATAGAGTCGGAAGTAGCAATCATATGACCAGTGGGGCTCAACAATAAGCGTAATTAACAAATTTAAGTAAATAATTTAAAACACAGATTTTCTTCTTGTTTTTAATAATATGCATGTATTTTTGTGAAATTAATATTAATGATTCTCCCTTTTTTTTTCATATTTGTTGATCTTATGATTGCCATCCTTTATCTTTGCTAATGCGATCAAATTAGATTTGAACTTCAAACGCAAATGAATGTGTGGCAACCAGAGAACTACATGCGCAGCGTGTTTGTCAATTGGTCATGTTAAGCTGCTAACCTAGCACAAAATAAAAAATATTGTTTACTGAGATGAACCTCTAAATGCTACTAGTAGAAGGCACGTGCTATGCGCGTATTTTTCAAAAAAAAAAATTGGCAAAAAAGTGACTTCATCATTTAATTTGTTGGATTTTGAGAAAGGATTGTCAAGGTGCTGCATTTGGAATTCGGTGGATACAAACAACGTCGAGTGCTTTGATTTGTAAAAGCTTAATGCCTTATATTTTAAGACGAAGGGAGTATATGTTCACCCATCGATTTGACAATTGTTAGTTGTTCAGTGAGTCTTTGTTTGCTAGATATTCTAGACCTCCTGTCATTGAGCAATGAAGTTCAAAATAGCCACAGAAGATCCAAAATAGCAGACTTTAATTTGCAGCAGCACGTGTGGTGTGTGGTAGCATTCAGTGCCGTGAGTGTTCCAGAAAGATCGTGGAGTCGTGTTGGCACGTGTTTGTGCAGAGCGAATCCAGGAAACATGAACCGTTAGATCACTTGGGTGTGGTACTGATAAACGGTGGATATTCATCTTCTAGAACAAATCAATGGCTCACGGTTGCTCATGAATCTTGATGGATAGCTAGTCTGAATTCAAAAATTTGTGTACTATAGTAGTAGAGAAAATGGAGTCCCAGTAGTGTCACAGGTAAAAACTAAAACGTGTACATGACTTCAAAATAATGCTGCTTAAGTTGGACTAGACATGTTCCTAAGATTACTCAGTAATTCCTCCATTTCAAGATATAGTGTGTATTTTTTATTCGTTAAGACGAGTTATTTCACCAATAGTTGTCAGTTAATTTGTGGTTTATGTTATATAAAAAACCACAAACATAAGTAAATACTTTTTAAATGAATCGGGTGACATCAATTCCATGTCACATGTACCACATATTAAAGCAATTGTTGGTCAAGGCCTTGTAATATAGAGACCGAAGAAGCCTTATATTTCAAAATAAAGGGGGTACTTAGTGAGATAGTAGATATTAATTTTAACAAATAGTTGGTATTGTTTCTTTGATTATCGTGGACTTAGTTTCATAGAACTATATATTTTTTTGTTAAAAACAAATCCAAAAGGAGCTTCAAAAGATAAGGTATGATAGAGGAGATTATTACCATGGACAGCTGAGCAGCCACCGGAGATATATGGATTGCCTTCATAACCACTGATGCACCTGCAGATATAACCTTTATCGGCAAGAGGAACCGTGCATTCGCTGTGGTGGCTGACACATGCATAGTTGCTATCATCCATGCTCCTGGAGCAGCTCGTTTGGTCGAGGATACTCCATATGATTAAGATATTAATAGTTATGTCGATTGTATCCCACAAGATGTTGAGTCTAGATTGTGTTTTTATCTTACCTGTCTTGTGGGGAACAAATTGAAACTCGAGTGTGTGAACTGTTAATGCAGAATATGTATAAGAACACGACCCAGGGCCATGTCGGTCCTGCCTATAAACTTGCTCCGCAATATCTATGCTGGGGCAGGATACCTTGCAAACCAACTCACGGTTACCAAGGTCTTTACGCACCAAGTACACATCCAAGTCGCAAGCAATGACAGAAAGGGACATTGTACTGAGAAGGCTAAAAGTTTTCCCTGGAGTCCATGACATGTTGTAGGCATCAAGACCAGATTTCATGGGGATGGTTTTGGAGAAGTTGACAAAAAAAGAGCTGAACTGCAAGTGCTTGCCCCACAAGTTCACTGACATGCCATTGGGGTAAATATCGCCCACAACCTGGGTTGTACTTGTACTACTACCATCGTGCAAGAAGAGTTTAGGGGGATTGGTCGTGTGGTTGCAAATGAGACTGAATTCAGGATTCCTGAAGCAACCAGCTCCTATGCCGAATGGGTAGCTGAAGGTCAAGTGACCGCATCTATTGGCACAGCTGAGAGTCAAATTTGAAGAACCCATGCCGGCGTCCAACCGACTGATCAGGCGGTTCAGAGGCTGGGTGGTGCTCCCATCTAAGCTTCTCACAACTGCAGGTGCTCGAGCTTCAGCCATCCCTAGCATGGCAAGTATGAGCAAAACAAGCATGGTGTTGAACTGGGTAATTCGCTCGACACCTTGCTCAGCAAGTGAGGTGTGGGAGAATTTGTGGAGAAGTAACTGGCATAGAATACCACAGCTGATGGGCTCTATTATAGGAGGACATCGAAGATGTCAAAATCACTAATGGGCCCATGCACTGTACTGTACTGGTACTTACGGAGGAAGTTTCTCCATTTCTCTTATTAGGACGGGAAGTTTCCTCTATAATACAAATTTTCTTGTGCGAAGGAACGAGCGTAATTAATCGGAAAAGAAGCAATGGCAGTCACTAGACAGAAACATTCTAACCCATGAAATGGGGCATTGACTCCATTGACCTTGAGCAATGGACTAAAATCAAGTCTTAGATTGCGGCCACTCAATCCAAGCAGGTACCACTCCGTTGGCTCCATTGGGTGGACTGAAAGTCAGTCGTTGATGGAACTGCGTACAATCAATCCAAGCAGGCACATTTATTCATTTTTTGCGGCGGACAAAGATAAGTACTAGAAGCTACAATTTTTGGACTGAAAGTCAGTCGTTGATGGATCTCCGTTTATTTTCCATCTGAATAATATTGTGTTGTTGTGTAATGTTTCTTCGATTTATTTAGGGGAGTGGCAATTTTTGGTGTGGGCATGCGAAAGTGCAATTTTACGTGTTTCATGATAAAGATTTCAACCACCTTGCTTCTTTTTCGACACCTACAATGTACTCCCTCCGTTCCTAAATATTTGTCTTTCTAAAGATTTCAACAAGTGACTACATACGGAGCAAAATGAGTGAATCTACGCTCTAAAATATGTCTATATGCATCCGTATGTGGTACATTTGAAATCTCTAAAAATGCAAATATTTAGGAACGGAGGAAGTATACATTACACAGAAAATGCTTCATTGTTCACACGTTCAAAGCTTCGTATATTTAGTTAATGCATTTTCCAATTTTCACAGTTTAAACTGGCCATTCACCCACCGGTGCATTCAGACAAAGCTAGTAGTAACAATTTACAGATTCAAATGCCCGAAGAATCACCTTGCTAGGTCGGTCCAATGCTCCTTGCTGCCCACTGCTGGCTCGCTGCACTTGCGGCTCACCTGCTCTGCTGGTCATTGCCCAGCTGCAGCTGCTCATGCATGGTGTGACTGTAGTGTCATGACCAGTAGGTCGAAAAGAGGGAGAAAAGTGAAATCGAAAATGCTTTACAGATTCGCTGAACCTCCGATGGCCCTGATGTCCTTGTGGCTCTTGCGCGAAACTGTGAGTGTGCCGGCGGCCACACGGCCATACGTCCGGAGCCCCGGACGGCCTGGCGCACCCATACCACCTCGCGCCGGCGCCACCGCAGCCGACGGGCGAGGCGAGTGCAGCTCGTGCGCAGCACCGCACGGAGATCGGACTTCGGAGGGGACGGCCGTCGCGATCGGCGGAATTCGGTCTGCCGTCGCTGTTGCATGGTAGGGTTCGCCGGCACGGCGGCAGGGGGTCGGATGTGAGGCTGAGGCTGTGGCGCCTGTATGGGCTGTTGTGGTCGTGGGCATAAACTAAGGCCCACTGAGGCTCTAGAAAAGGCTAAGGCCCAGTGGCTGCAGCCGAAGCCCTCGCGACCAAAGCCTCCACCGCCGGCTCGCCACCGGGCCGCCCTTCCCCTGCCGGCGACCGCCGTGGAGACCGAGCACCGCCAAAAGCCGGAGGCCAGCTCTCCGCCGACAGGTTCCCTCCTTTGCCTCCTTCCCCGTTGGACATCCCACTTTGCTTGGTAAACCCTAATCCACCTCTGATTTCCCCTTTTGTTTTCTAAACCCAACTGATTCCATTTATTCTTCAAAAGGAACCATGTGAAGACTAAATATTACTAGTCATGAACTTGATATCCTTGAACCTCAGACGCTCGGTTATTTGTGGCTTTGGGGGGAGCTGGGCTGCGGCACATTTGGAAGATTTTTTTTCTTGGAGAACATGAATTAGGAGGCACTTGTTTGGATTATTTTTAGAACCAGTCGGTAGGATACAATGATTGCTGTGCGCTGCTAGCAATTTTTTTTTTACTTTAGCACTGTGCAAGATTGAAGTTCTTGCTCTCCCTCTTGGACAGGAAAAATGGTTGAGCATCTCTTTGAGGATATCTTCACTTTGACCAGGATCGATCCTGATGGGAAGAAGTTCGACATATGTGATTCTCTCTGGCTGTTCCACCTGATGAATTCTGAGTTATGCTAGGCCGTGCTTTACTCTGCCAAACCGTGCTGCTCATGTATGTTGATTCTTGGAGTGCTGTTAGCAATGACTTGGTAATAATTTGTATCTAGGCATTTTACACTGCACTATGTAAATATTTAGATCCTGGGGCGTTCAAATCATAGCTACACTTACACAACCGTGTTGATTCAGATGTTTACTGAACTACGTTTTCCTTTCCATATTTGTGTGCAGTTAATCGCAGCGAGGCTAGATGCGAGCAGTTCGATATGTTGATGGAATTAGATGTCGCTACTGATGTCTACCCGATTCATACTGGTGAAAATTTCACCATGGTTTTGACTCCTACACTGAATCTGGATGGAACTCCAGACACTGGCTACTATACAGAGGTAACGTGATCTAATTCTTCTTCCAAGTTGATCATGGAATTATTTGGCAACTGAATGATGTGAATGAGGCTCATTATGTGTTACAGTTGATTAATTTTTGTTATTCTCAGATGGACGTGCCTTCATGGAGGGCACATGTTTAGGGCCTGATGATACTTTGTGCAGGAAGCTCACATTGTATTCATTTCTTTCCTTCTTTCAGGCTGGTAGGAAAACCCTTGCTGGCAAGTATGACTATGTCATGCATGGAAAGCTTTACAAGATTTCAGAGGACAGTTCCAGTGGTCATGCTACTAAAGTGTATGATCTCTGAACTTTAGATTAGTGTTTTTTTTAATGTAGCAGGATTTGATTACGATATATTGCATGTAATATATGATCTCGTGTGAGGTTGATTCCTGATCTTCGTATAGCTTATGAAGATTTTGTTCTGTAACATGTTGCTGAAGTACATAAGTCTGAGAGTAAATAGTGATTCTCTTATTTTCCCTTCAGATTGGCAATCCTTAATCCCAGCACCTAATGCATGTCTACATAATCTTTTCTGGCCCGTGTGGTGGTGGTGGTGGTGTGGGGGGGGGGGGGGGGGGGGGGGTTGCGGAGGTGCCGTGGGAAGGCTTTGAAATTGCTTAATGTGAGTGTTACTGAGTAACATGATGTACATACATGGTCCAAGATAACAGGCGGGTTTTGAGATTTCTTAATTTGGGTGTTATGAATAACTTGCTGTATATACATGGTTCAAGTCTCTCAAGATAAGAAGCTCCATTGTCATTGACAAATGTGGGTCGCTTTCCCTGGAAATGAATGCTATTCCAAATGAAATAATGCCATGGGCTGTTCCCATGTGGAGATCTTGGTGAGACTCGTACAAAGAACAAGGTTCCATCTGGTGAATGGCTACCCCTCAATAAAAAAAAAGGTGAATGGCTGATTGAAGGGTTTGGTTTTACATATTTGATATTCCTTTTATAGTTTGTACTTACTAGAAAAGCGCTTAAATATTTGCAAGATGCTACAGATGTATTGATAGTGTGCTGGGATAGTTATTTACATTTTCTCACAATGCCTGTGTGTATGTCTGACTGCAGCTGATCTGAGCAATTTACCTGTGCAAGTGCAACTGCTCTAATGATTCTACTCTGCCCGCTTTCCCTTTCCTGGGAGATTTATGTGTCTTTTGGTGGCCTCCTGATGTTGGTCAAAGGCGATCCTTGGAGTGCCGCCAACCTCAAGCTGGATCAAAGGCCGTTCCTCATACGAAAGGTGTAAATGAGCAGTGCAAGACACCACCAACGCTTGCAGTTCACTCAAGGCCGCTCCTCTTTTTTTTTTCTTTTGCGAATATTATTCTTTGTTCCCCTGGAGCACATTACGCGCGTTTCTACCGTAAGTTACCGATGTTTCGCATAGTACATTACAATGTTGCATCAATGTTATTATCTTCAATGACTATCAGGGCGCCGCAGTACTCTGGTGGCACTGCCGCATCTCGCTTGCCTGAATTCCCCACACCAGTATATCCTCAACCAGATCTCCAGCAGGCGATCGATGAGTTTACATGGAGGATAGCTGTCGCCAGTGCGGTGCAGTGCAGGTACGCGCCCGGAATCGGATTGGTTGCAAAGTTCACATGCAGTTTCCTCCCCGGCCTTGGCAAGGACGGGGGCGCACGAGCAGGGAGGCCTTTACTCCTACCATATACATCGACCGAGATAAGCAACCAACCGCTGCAGCTTTGGATTTAACTCCCCCTGCCACCCACAGAAAGGCTCAAGAACAATTGCCCAAACCCCAAAGGCCCGGACGGATCGGAGAGGAGCTGGCCTGCCTCTGCCCGCATGGACCACCACTGACTGTTCACCAGTTTTCGAGAGCTGGAAGCGGCCTCTGGGCCAAGAATAATCCGTGAAGCTCCCTCCACGGATCCTACTCATTGCGCCTTGGAGCAGAGCAAGCCGAGCAGTCACTCACTCACACACGCACACACAGAGCGTACTGCCGCTGCCTGCTTTCTTCCCTGGGGCCGTATCTCCGGAAGATGCACATCCGGTGGCCCTCCCTCTTTATCTTGTACTACAACTACGACGAAATTTAAATTGCCGCTGATCCTACTACACACACTACGGTACGTTCTTGGGTCGGCATGGGGCTTGCCTTCAATTCAAGCATCGAATGCCTGTGCTGATTAAGGGCGCTGGACGGGCAGAGCGGCACAGGAGCATTGATAATGATACTACGCACTGCTCATTCGAAGAAAGCTATGGCTGTTCATGGCTGGAACAGTGCCGTCTCCGAGTGACTGGTACTACCAGTAGTAATCATGGGAACCAATAAGAAACTGTGTTGTTGAGTAGTAAGATGTGGTCACAAGAACTATTTTTCGGCCAGGATTGGGCCAAAGCCGTTGTGATTCTGCCATGATGATGCAGGGCCTACACTACACGTATGTGAAAAAAAGACCTGCGGCTTTCTACGTGCACGTACAGGGAAATCTTTTGGAGGATCATGTCATGTGATGGCTGAGGGCTCTCTCGGATGCGATGAACGGAAGAATCTTCCCGGTTCGAGGGTCGGAACAAAGACCCCCTGCGGATGGCGGCCAAGGGGGAGCTACCCGAGCAAGAGAACAAGAACAATTCTTGTTTCTGATGGTGGAACAAAAGGACACCGGCTAGGCGGAATATACACCAAGTACTCGCGGACAAGAGCTCCAACAAGCGAGAAGCGGACAAGATCGTCGACGTCAAACAAAAAATCAAGTGCTTGCTAACTATGGCTAACTAGCTGATAGATATCTGTCCCATGATGGACAGAGGATGGTGATGGGCACCAGGCAGAAGGACCAGCTCGGGAGCGGGAAATTCTGACTGGCGCTCCGGTTTGGCGGCTCGCCGCCGGCGCCGGAGTGTCTTGCAGCTCTGCTCCTCCTTGCTTCTTGCATTCGCAGCTCTGCCCCGGTCTTCGCTTGGCCGTTACTTAATTACGGCGGGAGCGCGATCACCTGTTGTGCAGCGGGTTCGGGCCCGTCGGGATGCGCCGCTTGTCGTCCTCGTCGCACGCGGCGTCGTCGCGGCCGCCGGCGGTCGGCTTCCGCTTCCACGCCGCGCTGGTCTTGCTCTTGCTCTTGCACCCAGCGGCCGCGGCGGTGGCGGTGGCGGTGGCGTCGAACGCGACCGCGCGGGCTCCGGCTCTTGGACCGGGCTTTGGCACAGCGTGGTGCACGGGCATCGAGGGCCACCTCTGCGCAGCGCGGCCGCGCGCGCGCGTGGAGAAGGCCGGCGTCCTGGTCGAGGCGCCCGCGCAGTGGACGGCGGCGAGCTGCAGCAGGACGGCGATGGCGAGGCATAGGGCGGCGGCGCGCGCCCAGCGCCGCCTCCTCATGGACGCTGAGCTCAGCGGGTGGCACGCACGTAGGAGCAGTACGTACGTGCGCTCTCTCCGAGTCTGGTTGTTGGGGAGCTCTGTTGGAGGCAGAGGGGGAGGGAGGGAGGCACACGCAGCTGACCAGCAATGGGACTATTCAAAGGGTCTGAGGAGCCGGGCTTGCTCCGAGTTTTAACAGCGCCGCGCGTGGTGACCACTGGCACCCACAAGAGCGCCACAACCACAAGCAATAACTCGAGGGAGACGGGGTGATCTAATGAGTTCCCGAATAGCGCTTGCCAAAACAGAGCGCGGCAATGGTCCTACAATGGGATTTATTTTCTCGCAGCTTCTAAACATGGAGGGAGGGAGGGAGAGGGCGCGCGCGCAGCTGCACGTACAGGTACAGCCCCATTCCAACCACATTGATGAGCCTTCACTCCCTCCCCCGATGGCTCGACAGCGACGTGCCGCCGGGGCCGTGGTGGCCACGGAGCTAGCTAAAGCGACCGCGCGGCTAGAGGGCTAGAGCTACGTACGTTCACCGATGGGCGCAGCGCAGCAGCGCCGGCATGCCATGCCCGTATTCCCGCCCCGCGCATCGACCACCGGTGCGGCATGGCATGTCGCCCCGCCGCGTGCGCTCGGTTTGACCGGCGTCCTGCCGTTCGCGTGCTCACCGGTGAGCTCGATCCGTCGTCCGTCCGGCCGTCAGTCAGTCTGCCGTTGCATCATCATCATGGCAAGCTAGCTACTAGCTCGGCTGCTCCTCCCTTCCCTTGTCTCGCGGACGCGCCCACTCTCCGATCGACTCGACCCGTCTCGTCAGTGCCGTTCGCGCGCAATTCCTTCTCTCTCTCTCTCTAGGGTGCAGATAGGAGTGTGCTGCTCGGTCGCTCGCAGTCGCCGGTGGCCGGTGGCCGATGGCTGTCCACAAGGGAGGCGGACTATGCAGCCGTCCTAGGGTGGGTGGCACTGAATTCGTGCAAAAGCCTTCGGCCCTTGTGCATCCCTCCCTCGCTCTCTTTCTCCGGTACATGGATCGATGATGGCCTTGCCAGAACGCGGCACGTACGAAAGCCTTCTCTTTCGGAACAAGACCTGTACCGTACACATTGGTGTTGGTGACCCCATCGAACGGTCCACTCCTATAGTCCTACTGTATGTACTCGTAGGAGTAGGAGTAGGAGCAGGGCGGTCACTGCTTCTGTCGAGTTTGCTTCCTCTGATCGCGCCGGGTACAGCCGTACAGGTGCAGTTACGCTTCGTTCCTTTAAATAAGTATATACTGGTGCATCAGTACAGTGGTACTACATGTGTGTGTGTGTTTTTTTCTCGAGCAAAAGAGGGGATTTCCCCCTCCGATTTCATTTAATGAAAACCACATTCCAGTCTTACAATATCCAAGCATCCAAAAACTAAAGCGCTTACAAGCTTGGGATTTTTCTTTATGTGCCCCTGATTCGTTAGTTCTACTCATTCATCCCCACGCTCTTAACTTTTGCTCACTTTTTCCCACTCCCTTGCCCGAAACCCTCAGAACTGGTCACAGCGGACGTTGCTGTCGGGTCAATGGCTTGACCGTTAACTCTGAGTAGTGGGGCCGCGTAGGGCAGAGTCCACATTTTGACCGTTACGTGGTAACCAGTAGGGCCGCGAAACTGACACTCACAGTAACCTGAATCAGATCCAGTCACTTCCGCGCCGCCCCCTCCGCCGCCGTCGTGCCGCCTCCGACGCACTCTTGCCGCCTCCGCCGCATCTACCCTCTCTCCCCATCTAGGATTAGGAAGCGATGTCGGGGGGCACCCCGTCCGGCCCATCGACCGTGCAGATGATTGGGTCGAATTAGAGGCAGATAATTCATGGATTCCACCTGGGTAAGCATCGTTTTCCTCTGAAATTGATTAGGAGATCCGTAAATTAGGTTGTATTTTACCACCGTTGGCGTGAATCAGCGCAATTTATCTAAAAAAATTCGGCCTAACTGCGCCCTTTATCTTATTTCAATCGAATAGGGTTGATCCTGCACTTGCTTTTCGGCTGGCGGTTAGATGGAAACTAGCGAGCTGCATGGAACTAAACCGTGTGTGATTTCTGGATTTTTTTTATCTAAAGTGGTAGAAACCAGCGTTTCGTTCAGAGATTTCCGCGAGGCACTCTATTGTGAGTATCGGTGGAGCCCTGCCGATGCTCTTGAACTGAGATATTTCGACAGTACCGAGCAGAGATTTCTCCAATTAACTTGTGATGAGCATCTGGGATTGCTATTTAGTTTGAATGATGACAGTCGTTTCGGTAAAATCCATATCGGTGTGCTTCAGGCACTCAAACAACGTATCCCGAAGGGTGTTCAGACATCATCTGTCTCTGCTAATAGCGAGCGTCCTCGCACTCCTTGTAGGTCGAGACCAAGTAAACCTAGTGGTTCTGAAAGCCACAACATGTCGGCTGCCGCTAATTCTGCCACTTCTCCTCTCCCTTCTGCACCTGATGTAGAAGTAGATGCAGAGCCTAACGAGGAAGTGCCTCGACAAGATGATGAGGATGAGATTCTATTCCCTGAACTGGTAGATAGAGTCAGTCAACAGGCAGTGGAAGATCAATATGCAGAGGAGCCTAGCAGTCGTGCTAGATTTGTTGACACTGATCATGAAGAGAGGGAGGAGAACATCGACTCCTTAGTTTTACAAGAATATGATGGTGAGGACATGCCAACAATTGAGTGGAACAGGGAGAATCCTGACCTTACTTCAGGAACCGTATTCGAATCGATGGTGGACTGTCGTAATGCAGTGACTACATATTGCATTCTCACTGAAAACTCTTATGAGGTTGATAGGAGTGAGCCAGGAAGATTCACTATTCATTGCCCTTATGATAGGTGTAGGTGGAGGTTGCATGCATCCACTATGCGAAAGAGCAAATTGATTCAGGTATTACAGCTGAATATTGTTATCAGATTATTTATCCATTCTATATTCAGATCATGTGTACTGTTTCTTAATTGTATTTGACATCATTTTTCATTTTGTTTCAGATAAAAAGCAACCCACACGGGCACACTTGCCCACCTGGAGGGGGAGGGGGAAAGGACGAATCTAAGCTTGCAAAGACTAGGTGGGTGGCAGATGCAATCTTGGATTGGGTGAGGGAAACACCAACAATTGGTCCAACAACACTCCATGGGAAGCTATTTGAGAAGTACAAAATTAATGTACAATACATGAAGATTTTCTATGCTAAGGAAAGGGCTCTTGATAGGATTAATGGTCCATGGAATGAGAGTTTTCAGTTGCTTTACACCTTCAAATCTGAAGTGGAGACGGCTAGTCCAGGGAGTGTTGTAGAGATTGACAAGCATAGAGTTAAGTACAAATTAAAAGGGAAGGCAATAGAGAAGGAGTGCTTCAGGAGGGCCTTTATTTGTTTCAAGGCTTGCTGGCAGGGGTTTCTGAATGGTTGTAGGCCCTATTTGGCTGTCGATGCGAATGCTTTGAATGGAAGATGGAGAGGCCAGCTAGCAGCAGCTTCTGCAGTTGATGGATACAACTGGCTATTCCCAGTTGCATTTGGTGTGTCGGAGGTAGAGAGTGAGGAGAGTTGGGTTTGGTTTCTGCAGCAGTTGCGCAACATTATAGGTACACCCTCAGGTTTAGTTATACACACAGATGCTTGCAAGGGTTTAGAAACTGCAGTAGAAATTGTATTCCCTGGAGTGGAACATAGGGAATGTATGCAACACCTAGCGCAGAATTTTAAAAAGAAATTCAAAGGCAAAGTTTATGATGAGAATCTATGGCCAGCATCATACACATGCAGCTTGAGGAAGCATGAGCACCATTTGAGAGTGTTGTATGCTCATAATCCTTTGGTGAAGGAGTACATGGATGAACATCATGGAAAGCTGTGGTCAAGAAGCAAATTCAATGAAATCTGCAAAGTAGACTATGTGACCAATAACCTCGCTGAGTGTTTCAATGCAAAGTTCAAGTCAGTGAAAGGGCTTTTGTTGTGGCAAGCATTTGATAAGATCAGACAGATGATCATGGTAAAGATGGCTCTTCGTAAAAGAATTGCAGAAACACAATATGTTGGCCATCTTATGCTCCCATCTATGATTAAGGCATTGCATCGACCTCCGCGACCAGCGCCTCCACTACCTCCCCGTCGCTGCGCCTGCCTCCTCTCGTCGCTGCCGCCTTCCATTCCTCGTCACCACGCCAGTAGCCGTCGCTGCCGTGGTCTTCTGCATCGCCAAATCCCAGCACCCGCGGCCCTCTGCTTCGCCTCGCCAAACCGTCGATGTTCTTCCTCCGGTGCCCTGTCCCCGTTGGCTTTGCTCGAGCACGCCACCACTGCGCCTCAAGTTCTGCTACATGAGCACCTCAAGTTCTGCTACAGGAGCACCACAGCTAGTACCTTGGAACGTCTACGACTACGCGGACTCGCCAAGTACCACGACGACCGTGTACCACTACTTCCACTACGAGTTTCGAGAACGTCTACTTCCTCTACACTGCACCGAAACGCCGAGTTCCTCGCCGTGACCCCGAACATCTACGGAAACTTGTGCGACTATGAATGTGAACGACTACCGTCGACCCTAAGTTACTCGGACCCGTCAAGTACCTCTCCGAAAACGAACGTGTGCCACTACTTCCACTACCGTCGCGAGAACGACTACTTCCATGATGACCCCGTGAACAACTACTTCCACTTCGAACGCGTTCCGCCCTAATGCACGCTTCGAAGGTATAACCCCGAGACGACGTCCGTGGACCGAATGCATGTGTGTTGTATGAGATGCTCGTGGTTGCACCGTTTCCGAGTTGTCATCCCATGTTCCTCCTCGTTGTCTTGCCACCGTCATGTGGGAACCCGGTAACCGGGATCACCCCACCATCGTTTGCTTGTTCCGTTCATCCACAGTTTCTTTTGCACCGACATCTCGACGAGTTGTCGGATCACCGTTATGTTGCCGTGGCATCATTTTCGGATTCGTTGCCATGGCACCCCCTTTCTTCCACCACGGTAACAAATGCCTCGTATCATTTTTCACCAACACTTTCATAAAATTGCATATACCTTGCATATGTCATTCGCATCATGATAACAACATTTAAAATGTCTAAAATTGATGTTTGCATTAAATTGCTAAATGACATATGGGGATTTTTCCGGTATTGTCGTTTGTTATTTCCAGCCTCATTTAAACTTGCCTAGATAGGTTGTTTAATTATGCTTCACCTCTTTCCATGGCTAATAACATTTAATATTGTTGGGTACATAACGAGAGAGAACTAAATAATTAAATGTGGTGTTTCTTCAATATGCAACTCGTTGCATATTGAGCTCCACTTAATTTGTAGTGTTGTTTGTTGCACTTTGCTATGCCATGCATATTTAAACCGGACATGCATCATATTTGTTTTTGCATCATGCCATGTGTATGTGGTGGTTGTTTACTATGTTGTTTGTTTCTTTCCGGGTTGCTTCTCTCATTAGCTTCGGTTTCTTTCCGGAGTTGTGAGGATTCGTTCGACTCCGTCCGTTTGTCTTCTTCATGGACTCGTTCTTCTTCCTTGCGGGATCTCAGGCAAGATGACCATACCCTCGAAATCACTTCTATCTTTGCTTTGCTAGTTGCTCGTTCTATTGCCATGCTGCGCTACCTACCACTTGCTATATCATGCCTCACATACTGCCATGTCAGCCTCTAACCTTTGTCACCTTCCTAGCAAACCGTTGGTTGGCTATGTTACCGCTTTGCTCAGCCCCTCTTATAGCGTTGCTAGCTGCAGGTGAAGATGAAGATTGCTCCATGTTGAATTATGTTTATGTTGGGATATCACAATATCTCTTATTTAATTAATGCATCTATATACTTGGTAAAGGGCGGAAGGCTCGGCCTTATGCCTGGTGTTTTGTTCCACTCTTGCCGCCCTAGTTTCCGTCATACCGGTGTTATGTTCCTTGATTTTGCGTTCCTTACGCGGTTGGGTGATTTATGGGACCCCCTTGACAGTTCGCTTTGAATAAAACTCCTCCAGCAAGGCCCAACCTTGGTTTTACCATTTGCCTACCTAAGCCTTTTTCCCTTGGGTTCTGCAGACTCAAGGGTCATCTTATTTTAACCCCCGGGCCAGTGTTCCTCTGAGTGCTGGTCCAAACTAGAGCACCGTGCGGGACCGTCCCTTGGCAACTTGGGTTATGTTGGTACCTGTACGCTTCGCTTATCCGGTGTGCCCTGAGAACGAGATATGTGCAGCTCCTATCGGGATTTGTCGGCACATTCGGGCGGCTTTGCTGGTCTTGTTTTACCATTGTCGAAATGTCTTGTAACCGGGATTCCGAGACTGATCGGGTCTTCCTGGGAGAAGGAATATCCTTCATTGACCGTGAGAGCTTATAATGGGCTAAGTTGGGACACCCCTGTAGGGTATTATCTTTCGAAAGCCGTGCCCGCGGTTATGTGGCAGATGGGAATTTGTTAATATCCGGTTGTAGAGAACTTGACACTTGACCTTAATTAAAACGCATCAACCGCGTGTGTAGCCGTGATGGTCTCTTCTCGGCGGAGTCCGGGAAGTGAACACGGTTCCTGGGTTATGTTTGACGTAAGTAGGAGTTCAGGATCACTTTTTGATCATTGCTAGTTCACGACCGTTCCGTTGCTTCTCTTCTCGCTCTTATTTGCGTATGTTAGCCACCATATATGCTAGTGCTTGCTGCAGCTCCACCTCATTACCCCTTCCTTTCCTATAAGCTTAAATAGTCTTGATCTCGCGGGTGTGAGATTGCTGAGTCCTCGTGACTCACAGATACTTCCAAACAGTTGCAGGTGCCGATGATACCAGTGCAGGTGACGCAACTGAGCTCAAGTGGGAGCTCGATGAAGATCTTGTTCGTTGTGTTGTTTCTTTTCATTTTGATCAGTAGTGGAGCCTAGTTGGGACGATCGGGGATCTAGCAGTTGGGTTGTCTTCTTTTATTTTGGTTCCGTAGTCGGACCTATGTGTGTATCTTGAATGATGTATGTTTTTTTTCATGTATTGTGTGAAGTGGCGATTGTAAGCCAACTCTTTATCCCATTCTTGTTCATTACATGGGATTGTGTGAAGATGACCCTTCTTGCGACAAAACCACAATGCGGTTATGCCTCTAAGTCGTGCCTCGACACGTGGGAGATATAGCCGCATCGTGGGCGTTACAGTAACCACCGGCTGGATTTGGCCCACAAGCAGAAAATGACAGTAACGGGCCGTAAGTAAACGAATGCTGGAAATGAGCCCAAGAATAAATGGGCTCTGAGAAGGCCGAAAGATAACATGGGTTGGAAACGGCCCAACGGAATAACGGGCCGTTAATGGGTATAAAGTGATACACTGTTCATTACGGGACAGTTTCACCACGGACCGTTAATGTGTGTAAAGTGATACACTGTTCATTACGGGCCAGTTTCACCACAGGCCGTTAACAGGCCAAGAGTTACATAGGGCCTGATATGGGCTGAAAGACGTCATGGGCCATACATGCGCCAGAAGTGAAAACGGGCTGGAATCATATTGGATGGCCCAAATGACGCTACTGGGCCTAATTCGGATAGGGCGTAACGGGCCTTGGGTTAGCGGGCTGTAAATGGGCTATATGCGAACAGGCCGTTAATAGGCTTTCCATGGGCCGGCCCACCACCTTTTGACCAAGTCAAACGGGCCGGCCTTTTCACAGGAATGGGCCTGTGTTGGGCCGTGCCACGTGTCGACGTATCATAGGCGCCTTCCGTCCAATGAGTGGATGACATCTGTCCCAACGATGAGCCGACACGTGTTTCCTCTAGCCAATGATGATTTTACACGTGGAAAATCCCCATTGGTCGGGGCTGTTAACGGGTTATCGGATCCAAAACCCGCCCCGATAGCTTAACGACGTTCCATTACGGTGGATGCCATGTGTCGGTCACCCTTGACGAAAGCACTTCTGTAACGCGCGATTTATCGTCATGGAAGTGGACACTTCCGTGATGATAATTTTGGTAATGTCATGGAACACTTCTATGACAGCACAGGTATGACTATCTTGATTCTGTCATAAATTTGTCATGGATGTACATGCATGACAAAAAATGCGACCTACTGTGACAAACACGTATCATCACGGAAGTGTATTTTTTTTGTAGTGGCAGTAATTTCAAAAAAATTCCTACGCACATGCAAGATCCATCTAGGTCATGCATAGCAATGAGAGGGGAGAATGTTGTCCACGTACCCTCGTAGACCGAAAGCAGAAGTGTTATGACAACGCGGTTGATGTAGTCGTACGTCTTCATGATCCGACCGATCCTAGTACCGAAAGTACGGCACCTCCGTGATCTGCACACGTTCAGCTCGGTGACGTCCCATGAACTCTAGATCCAGCTGAGTGTCGAGGGAGAGCTTCGTCAGCACGACGGCGTGATGACGGTGATGATGAAGTTACCGACGCAGGGCTTCGCCTAAGCACTACAACGATATGACCGAGGTGGAAATCTGTGGAGGGGCCACCGCACACGGCTAAACAATCAACTTGTGTGTCTATGGGGTGCCCCTCCCCCATATATAAAGGAGTGGAGGAGGGGAGGGCCGACCCTCTCTATGGCGCGCCCTAGGGGGAGTCCTACTCCCACTGGGAGTAGGATTCCCCCCTTCCCTAGTTGGAGTAGGAGAGGAAGGAAGGAGGAGAGATGGAGAAGGAAAGGGGGGCCGGCCCCCCTCCCAATTCGGATTGGGCTTGGGGGGAGGCGTCCCCACCTTGGCCGCCTCCTCCTCTCTCCCACTAAGGCTCATTAAGGCCCATGTACTCCCCCGGGGTTCCGGTAAACCCCGGTACTCCGGTAAATGCCCGAACTCACCCGGTACCCTTCCGATGTCCAAACATAGCATTCCAATATATCGATCTTTATGTCTCGACCATTTAGAGACTCCTCATCATGTCCGTGATCTCATCTGAGACTCCGAACAACCTTCGGTACATCAAAACACATAAACTCATAATACCGGTCGTCACCGAACGTTAAGCGTGCGGACCCTACGGGTTCGAGAACTATGTAGACATGACCGGTACTCGTCTTCGGTCAATAACCAATAGCGGAACATGGATGCTCATATTGGTTCCTACATATTCTACGAATATCTTTATCGGTCAAACCGCATAACAACATACGTTGTTCCCTTTGTCATCGGTATGTTACTTGCCCGAGATTCGATCGTCGGTATCTCAGTACCTAGTTCAATCTCGTTACCGGCAAGTCTCTTTACTCGTTTCGTAATGCATCATCCCGCAACTAACTCATTAGTCACATTGCTTGCAAGGCTTATAGTGATGTGCATTACCGAAAGGGCCCAGAGATACCTCTCCGACAATCGGAGTGACAAATCCTAATCTCGATCTATGCCAACTCAACAAACACCAGAGCATCTTTATAATCACCCAGTTACGTTGTGACGTTTGATAGCACACAAAGTGTTCCTCCGGTATTCGGGAGTTGCATAATCTCATAGTCATAGGAACATGTATAAGTCATGAAGAAAGCAATAGCAATAGCAACAAACTAAACGATCATCATGCTAAGCTAACGGATGGGTCAAGTCAATCACATCATTCTCTAATGATGTGATACCGTTAATCAAATGACAACTCATGTCTATGGCTAGGAAACTTAACCATCTTTGATTCAACGAGCTAGTCAAGTAGAGGCATACTAGTGACACTCTGTTTGTCTATGTATTCAGACATGTACTAAGTTTCCGGTTAATACAATTCTAGCATGAATAATAAACATTTATCATGATAAAAGGAAATATAAATAACAACTTTATTATTGCCTCTAGGGCATATTTCCTTTAGTCTCCCACTTGCACTAGAGTCAATAATCTAGATTACACAGTAATGATTCTAACACCCATGGAGTCTTGGTGCTGATCATGTTTTGCTCGTGAGAGAGGCTTAGTCAACGGGTCTGCTACATTCAGATCCGTATGTATCTTGCAAATCTCTATGTCTCCCTCCTTGACTTGACCGCGGATGGAATTGAAGCGTCTCTTGATGTGCTTGGTTCTCTTGTGAAATCTGGATTCCTTTGCCAAGGCAATTGCACCAGTATTGTCACAAAAGATTTTCATTGGACCCGATGCACTAGGTATGACACCTAGATTGGATATGAACTCCTTCGTCCAGACTCCTTCATTTGCTGCTTCCGAAGTAGCTATGTACTCCGCTTCACACGTAGATCCCGCCATGACGCTTTGCCTAGAACTGCACCAACTGGCAGCTCCACCGTTCAATATAAACACGTATCCGGTTTGTGACTTAGAGTCATCCGGATCAGTGTCAAAGCTTGCATCGACGTAACCATTTACGACGAGCTCTTTGTCACCTCCATAAACGAGAAACATATCCTTAGTCCTTTTCAGGTATTTCAGGATGTTCTTGACTGCTGTCCAGTGATCCACTCCTGGATTACTTTGGTACCTCCCTGCTAAACTAATAGCAAGGCACACATCAGGTCTGGTACACAACATTGCATACATGATAGAACCTATGGCTGAAGCATAGGGAATGACTTTCATTTTCTCTCTATCTTCTGCAGTGGCCGGGCATTGAGTTTGACTCAATTTCACACCTTGTAACATAGGCAAGAACCCTTTCTTTGCTTGATCCATTTTGAACTTCTTCAAAACTTTATCAAGGTATGTGCTTTGTGAAAGTCAAATTAAGCGTCTTGATCTATCTCTATAGATCTTGATGCCCAGTATATAAGCAGCTTCACCGAGGTCTTTCATTGAAAAACTCTTATTCAAGTATCCTTTTATGCTATCCAGAAATTCTATATCATTTCCAATCAACAATATGTCATCCACATATAATATTAGAAATGCTACAGAGCTCCCACTCACTTTCTTGTAAATACAGGCTTCTCCAAAAGTCTGTATAAAACCATATGCTTTGGTCACACTATCAAAACATTTATTCCAAGTCCGAGATGCTTGCAGTAGTCCATAAATGGATCGCTCGAGGTTGCACACTTTGTTAGCATCCTTTGGATTGATAAAACCTTCGGGTTGCATCATATACAACTCTTCTTCCAGAAAACCATTCAGGAATGCAGTCTTTACATCCATTTGCCAAATTTCATAATCATAAAATGCAACCATTGCTAACATGATTCGGACGGACTTAAGACTCGCCACGGGTGAGAAGGTCTCAACGTAGTCAACTCCTTGAACTTGTCGAAAACCTTTCGCAACTAGTCGAGCTTTGTAGACAGTAACATTACCGCCAGCGTCAGTCTTCTTCTTGAAGATCCATTTATTATCGATGGCTTGCCGATCATCGGGCAAGTCAACCAAAGTCCACACTTTGTTCTCATACATGGATCCCATCTCAGATTTCGTGGCCTCAAGCCATTTCGCAAAATCTGGGCTCATCATCGCTTCCTCATATGTCGTAGGTTCGTCATGGTAAAGTAACGTGACCTCCAGATTTGGATTACCGTACCACTCTGGTGCGGATCTTACTCTGGTTGACCTACGAGGTTCGGTACTAACTTGATCTGAAGTTATATGGTCATCATCATTAGCTTCCTCACTGATTGGTGCAGTAGTCATAGGAACTGATTTCTGTGATGAACTACTTTCCAATACGGGAGCAGGTACAATTACCTCATCAAGTTCTACTTTCCTCCCACTCACTTCTTTCGAGAGAAACTCCTTCTCTAGAAAGGATCCATTTTTAGCAATGAATGTCTTGCCTTCGGATCTGTGATAGAAGGTATACCCAACAGTCTCCTTTGGGTATCCTATGTAGACACATTTCTCCGATTTGGGTTTGAGCTTATCAGGTTGAAGCTTTTTCACATAAGCATCGCAGCCCCAAGCTTTAAGAAACGACAACTTGGGTTTCTTGCCAAACCACAGTTCATAAGGTGTCGTCTCAACGGATTTAGATGGTGCCCTATTTAACATGAATGCAACTGTCTCTAAAGCATAACCCCAAAATGATAGCGGTAAATCAGTAAGAGACATCATAGATCGCGCCATATCTAGTAAAGTACGATTACGACGTTCGGACACACCATTACGTTGTGGTGTTTCGGGTGGCGTGAGTTGCGAAACTATTCCGCATTGTTTCAAATGAAGACCAAACTCGTAACTCAAATATTCTCCTCCACGATCAGGTCGTAGAAACTTTATTTTCTTGTTACGATGATTTTCCACTTCACTCTGAAGTTCTTTGAACTTTTCAAATGTTTCACACTTATGTTTCATTAAGTAGATATACCCATATCTGCTTAAATCATCTGTGAAGGTCAGAAAATAACGATACCCGCCGCGAGCCTCAATGTTCATTGGACCACATACGTCAGTATGTATGATTTCCAATAAATCTATTGCTCGCTCCATTGTTCCGGAGAACGGAGTTTTAGTCATCTTGCCCATGAGGCATGGTTCGCAAGTACCAAGTGATTCATAATCAAGTGATTCCAAAAGTCCATCAGAATGGAGTTTCTTCATGCGCTTTACACCAATATGACCCAAACGGCAGTGCCACAAATAAGTTGCACTATCATTATCAACTCTGCATCTTTTGGCTACAATATTATGAATATGTGTGTCACTACTATCGAGATTCAACAAAAATAGACCACTCTTCAAGGGTGCATGACCATAAAAGATATTACTCATATAAATAGAACAACCATTATTCTCAGATTTAAATGAATAACCGTCTCGCATCAAACAAGATCCAGATATAATGTTCATGCTCAACGCTGGCACCAAATAACAATTATTCAGGTCTAAAACTAATCCCGAAGGTAGATGTAGAGGTAGCGTGCCGACGGCGATCACATCGACTTTGGAACCATTTCCCACGCGCATCGTCACCTCGTCCTTAGCCAATCTTCGCTTAATCCATAGTCCCTGTTTCGAGTTGCAAATATTAGCAACAGAACCAGTATCAAATACCCAGGCACTACTGCGAGCATTAGTAAGGTATACATCAATAACATGTATATCACATATACCTTTGTTCACCTTGCCATCCTTCTTATCCGCCAAATACTTGGGGTAGTTCCGCTTCCAGTGACCAGTCCCTTTGCAGTAGAAGCACTCAGTCTCCGGCTTAGGTCCAGACTTGGGCTTCTTCACTTGAGCAGCAACTTGCTTGCTATTCTTCTTGAAGTTCCCCTTCTTCCCTTTACCCCTTTCTTGAAACTGGTGGTCTTGTTGACCATCAGCACTTGATGCTCCTTCTTGATTTCTACCTCCGCAGCCTTTAGCTTTGCGAAGAGCTTAGGAATCGTCTTATCCATCCCTTGCATGTTATAGTTCATCGCGAAGCTCTTGTAGCTTGGTGGCAGTGATTGAAGAACTCTAGCAAGGACACTATCAACCGGAAGATTAACTCCCAGCTGAGTCAAGTGATTATGATACCCAGACATTTTGAGTATATGCTCACTGACAGAACTATTCTCCTCCATTTTGCAGCTATAGAACTTATTGGAGACTTCATATCTCTCAATCCGGGCATTTGCTTGAAATATCAACTTCAACTCCTGGAACATCTCATATGCTCCATGACGTTCAAAACGTTGTTGAAGTCCAGGTTCTAAGCCGTAAAGCATGGCACACTGAACTATTGAGTAGTCATCAACTTTACTCTGCCAGACGTTCTTAACGTCATCAGCAGCATCTGCAGCACGCTTGGCACCTAGTGGTGCTTCCAGGACGTAATTCTTCTGTGCAACAATTAGGATAATCCTCAAGTTACGGATCCAGTCCATGTAGTTGCTACCATCATCTTTCAACTTAGCTTTCTCTAGGAACGCATTAAAATTCATAGGAACAGTAGCATGGGCCATTGATCTACAATAACACAGACATGCAAAATACTATCAGGTACTAAGTTCATGATAACTTAAAGTTCAATTAATCATATTACTTAAGAACTCCCACTTAGATAGACATCCCTCTAATCATCTAAGTGATCACGTGATCCAAATCAACTAAACCATGTCCGATCATCACGTGAGATGGAGTAGTTTTCAATGGTGAACATCATTATGTTGATCATATCTACTATATGATTCACGCTCGACCTTTCGGTCTCAGTGTTCCGAGGCCATATCTGCATATGCTAGGCTCGTCAAGTTTAACCCGAGTATTCTGCGTGTGCAAAACTGGCTTGCACCCGCTGTATGTGAACGTAGAGCTTATCACACCCGATCATCACGTGGTGTCTCGGCACGACGAACTTCCGCAACGGTGCATACCCAGGGAGAAAACTTATACCTTGAAATTTAGTGAGAGATCATCTTATAATGCTACCGGCAAACTAAGCAAAATAAGATGCATAAAGGATAAACATCACATGCAATCAATATAAGTGATATGATATGGCCATCATCATCCTGTGCCTTTGATCTCCATCTCTAAAGCACCATCATGATCACCATCGTCACCAGCGTGACACCTTGATCTCCATCGTAGCATCGTTGTCGTCTCGCCAACTATTGCTTCTACGACTATCGCTACCGCTTAGTGATAAAGTAAAAACAATTACAGGGCGATTGCATTGCATACAATAAAGCGACAACTGTTGGGGATATTACTGCTGGGCATAAACCGGCTAGGCGAGGCCGGGTTATCCCCATAATGAGTTATCATATTTGAAGCCCATGAAGACAAAGACGGTGGCGCTTTAGTGAGGCCTAGGGCCCAAAGGCGGATTAAGGCCTGTAGACATAAACCGACAGTAATATGTAACTTGTATTGTAAGATAGGAAGAGTAGAGACCGGACCGGACACGTCTATGAGCCGGCCTCGGGATCTTGTAAACCGACGGGCGTCAACCCATGTATATAAGGGGACGACCCGACGGCGGTTCAAGGACAACAAACAACAACAACTTGAGAACCAGGCAAAGTGGATTCGCTCCCTGGTCATCGAAACCCCAACAATTCCACAACAACTGGATCGTAGGCTTTTACCTTCACCGCAAGGGGCCGAACCAGTATAAATTCTCTACGTCCTTTGTCCGCTTTAACCCCTTTAAGCTAACCCGTCGCGATGGCTCCACGACTAAGTCCTTTCACTAGGACATCTGTCGTGACAAAACCACGACAGTTGGCGCCCACCGTGGGGCTATCGCACGATTGTTTCGAGTTCTTAGAGGGCAGCTTCGAAGGGCTCAAGGGATACGCCATGGGCCAGATGACTAAGAGTCGTCGCGGCAAGCTCTACATCGACGACGCTGGCTGGGGCCCCGAGGCCGGCTCAATCGAGTGCGGGTACCGGGTCCCCTTCTGCGGCATCCACGTTTTCATTGGAAAGATCGGCAGACCAGGCCCTGAGCCGGACATCTGCACCGACATCATCGAGACGGCTCAGTGTGCGAGACCTGCCTGGGTTTAGCCTGCCATGAAGCGTGCCTTCGTGGGAGTCATCCATGGAGCGGAATCTGAGGATAGATCTGCATCTGGTGGTGAGACCATCGTTTATTCTAATGATGAGTCGTCGACCGGAGAGACCGAGTCATTGTACCAGTTGCAAGATGGCCGGATTGGGGGCTGTTCCGATGGCGATAGTATTCTGGACCCCTTTGATCCGCCAAACCGGGATACGATCTTCATGGACGGTACGCAGCCAGCGCTCCACTCTTCGACCGCAGCGGCGATGATTTCCGGATCAGTAGCAGCAACAACGGCCGGGGTAGGAGGCCCCGTGCAACCGCCGGCTCAGGTTTTATCTGATTTATTTGACGCTTTGGCAACACTGATGGCAGAAGTTAACCCGGCGAATCAAGATGAGCATAATGCGGAAATCGCAAAGGTGAAAGATCAGTTAACTCAGGCCAAGGCCGACCTGGCAGCTGAGGATACCAGGATGGCTGCGGAACGGGCCGCATTGGATGCGCAGGCTTACCGGCTTATGTTGGATCAGAGCGCATCAAACGATGTCATGAGGAGAAGGTACCGGTCTCACCTGCCGCCGGTTTATGAGGCCAGGAACCTCTTTAATACCCCAGGAGCAGGGACCAGTAACCCGCCAGTGGTAAACCGGGCGGAGGCACCTGGGACAGGGGCGCCGGTTCAGCCGCGTCCAACGGATCCGCCTCGTCAGAACAATGTTCCGTCACAGCACGTCCCAACACCACCGGGTCACTATTCTAATCCGATGGATAACATTGTCGCTGCCGCTTCACGACTGGCGGCTCTCCCGATCGAAGGCGAGTCCCCAGTAGCGGTCGAGACGCGATGGGCTAGGGAGCTCCTTCAGACGGCCTTGACTCAGCAGCAGGCTTATTCATACAACCGCGAAAGGATTCATTCTACTCCTCGCCCGAGACGGAGTTACAGCAGGCATATGGATGAACCGGTCGTGTCCAGCAGTGCGTGGAATCGTAATCCGCCTCGTGGCCATAACCCGGCAGGTGGCGGCGGTGATGCTCATGATGTGGTGGATCGTGCCAGGGCACGTCGAGATGCCGAGTTAGCGGCGCAACACGAAACCCGCCAACTTACTCCAGTTCGTCCAACCACGTCTGTGGAACCAGGGGTTACTTCCAGCTCTTTGGGGGTACCGTGTCTCGTCCCAGCGCTGCGCAATGTGCGGCTGCCCAAGGGTTTCAAGGGCCCACGTAAAGTGCCGAATTACACTGCCGATTTATCCCCCGAGTCATGGGTTGAAAGTTATGAGATGGCGATGGAGATGCTGGACGTGGATGATGCGGCGTGCGATAAATACTTCGCCATGATGTTGGAAGGAACGACACGCACTTGGTTGAAAAACTTACCAGCAAACTCTATTGGGTCATGGGCCGAATTAAGGGCCCGGTTTATTCGGAATTTCAAAGACACGTGCAAGCAGCCCATGTCAATTGTGGACTTAGCTGCCTATGTCCAGGAGGAAGGAGAATCAACAACCCATTGGGTGCGCCGGGTTTCGAAATTTTGCATTCGTCAGACCGCATCAACACTGATACCGCAGTTTTAACATTGGAAGGCAATTGCCGGTTTACACCTTTGAAGTTGAAGTTGGGACGGCTCAAACGTCACTGCAATGACATGGGGACTCTTATGGCAGCCTTGGTGAAGTATGGCGATTCTGATAGTACCAAGGATCCCGAATCTGATGATGACAAGACAGGGAAGGGAAAGAAGAGCGGCAGCACCAAAGGGCAGCAGCATAACCCGACAGGTCATCGAAACAGCGGTAAGCGTAAAGCGGATAACAGTTTAGATTTTGTGGCTAACACCAACGCGCAGGACAAAGGCCAGCGCCGTAAGGGTAAACCGCCCCAGCGTGGTGGAATACCAAGTCCCAATCTGGAGCGCCTGTCTCACCTGTTAAACCAGCCTTGCCTGAAACACGGGTCGCGGGATAAACCGGCCACGCACCTCTGGAAGGATTGTTATATTATGCAGGAGTTCAAAAATTCAGATTTTTTTCGGTATGATCATGGACCGGGCGGCGGTTCAGGCCCCGGATCTCATGGGCCGGGTTATGGTGGAGGCAGCTCCGGTTCAGGTTTTCACGGTAATCAGAGCGGACATGGTGATCAAAGCAATCAGGGCAACCAAAGTGGTTATAATCATCAGGGGAGTCAGCAGCAACAGCAGCAGTCGGGTTACCAGAGCAACCCGAAGTAGTTGAATAGTGGATAGTACCATGTCTTCACCACGAGCCTGTGCAAGCGCGACCAGAAGCTGCATAAAAGGGCAGTGAACTCCGTTGAACCGGCGGTGCCCCGTTACTTACGCTGGTCTGAACAGTCCATTGTGTGGAGTCGAGAGGATCATCCACCTCGGGTTGATAACCCGAGTCATCTGGCATTGGTGGTGGCACCTCAGGTGGGAGGTTATAAGTTCACCAAGGTACTCATGGATGGGGGAGTAGTATCAATATCCTTTATTATGAAACTTTCCGTCGCATGGGGTTAACAGATAAAAATCTTAAACCGTCCAACACGGTCTTCCATGGTGTGGTGCCTAGTAAATCGGCATATCCAGTTGGTAAGATAGCTCTGGAGGTTGATTTTGGAGATGAGCATGACTCAAGATCAGAAACATTGACTTTTGAAGTGGTGAAAATCAAGAGTCCGTATCATGCCCTATTTGGACGGCCGGCTTATGCTAAGTTCATGGCAAGGCCCTGTTATGTTTATCTACAGCTCAAGATGCCGGGTCATAAGGGGACCATAACGGTTCATGGGAGTCGTAAGATCGCTTTGGAATGTGAAGAAGGTGATGCGGCTTATGCTGAGTCGGTATGCGCAACAGAGGAGTTGAAGTTCTACAAAGATAATGTTGATCCGGCGTATATGACTTCTTTGAAAAAGCCCACTACAGAGCATGATCCGGCCTTGAAGTTTAAATCGGTTGATGAGACTAAGCTTGTTGATTTTGTTCCTGGCGATTCATCCAAACAGTTTAGCATCAACGCTAACCTGGATCCGAAATAGGAAAGCGCGCTCATCGAGTTCATCTGTGAGAATCGGGACATCTTTGTGTGGAAGCCTTCTGACATACCAGGTGTACCGAGGGAACTCGTTGAGCACACACTTAATGTTGATCCGAAGTTTAAACCGGTCAAGCAGTTTCTTCACGGGTTCAATGAAGAAAGACGCAAGGCTATTGGTGAGGAGGTAGCCAGGCTCTTGGCGGCTGGGTTTATCATTGAAGTGTTTCATCCTGAGTGGTTGGCTAATCCGGTGCTGGTACTCAAGAAGAACGGCACTTGGCGTATGTGTGTGGACTACACAGATTTGAACAAGGCTTGTCCAGTAGATCCTTTTGCCCTCCCTCGTATTGATCAAAGCATTGCTGCTACGACGGGTTGCGAGCGTTTAAGTTTTTTGGATGCTTATTCTGGTTACCATCAGATCAAAATGGCAGTTAAGGACCAGGAGAAGACAACTTTTATAACTCCCTTTGGAGCCTTCTGCTATGTATCTATGCCTTTTGGACTCAAAAGTGCCCAGGCGACTTATCAGCGTTGTGTGCAGAATTGTCTTCATGATCAGATCGGCCGCAATGTTCATGCCTATGTGGATGATACTGTGGTGAAATCCAGAAAGGAGGAGACGTTGATTGATGACTTGAAGGAGACCTTTGATAACCTCCGGGTTTATAAAATGATGCTTAATCCGGCCAAGTGTGTTTTTGGTGTACCGGCAGGCTAGCTCTTGGGCTTTCTGGTGTCTAACAGGGGCATTGAAGCTAATCCGGAGAAAATCAAGGCGATAATTTCTTTCGCTAAATCGAAGTGTATCAATGATGTTCAACGCCTGGCAGGCTGGATTACCGCCTTGAGCCGGTTTATCAGTCGCCTTGGTGAGAAGGCCACCCCTTTATATCAGATGTTGAAGAAGACGGATGACTTCGTCTGGAGTGACGCTGCCAATGAAGCATTTGAGGATTTAAAGCGGCAGCTGGCTAATCCGCCGGTCCTTGCTGCTCCTGTTGATAAAGGGCCATTGTTCTTATATGTGGCTGCTAACGCCCGTGCCGTTAGCGTGGCTATTGTGGTGGAGCGCAAGGAGGCCGGAAAGGAGTATCCGGTTCAGCGGCCGGTTTATTATATCAGTGAGGTACTTATTGAGTCCAAGCAAAGGTACCCACATTGGCAGAAACTGGTGTATGGAGTTTTTATGGCGAGCCAGAAGCTTAAGCAATATTTCCAGGGTCATCCAATCAATGTGGTCAGCTCTGCTCCTTTGGGGGATATAATCCAGAACAGGGAAGCGACTGGCCGGATTGCCAAGTGGGCTATTGAGCTTGGGCCTCACGGATTAAAGTATATGCCTCGGACGGCGATCAAGTCCCAAGCATTGGTGGATTTCATCAATGACTGGACAGAGTTACATGCGCCAGAAGAGAAGCCGGATCATATGTATTGGACTATTCACTTTGATGGGTCCAGACAATTGGAGGGCTCGGGGGCTGGAGTCGTATTAACTTCCCCACGAGGTGATAAGTTTTGTTATGTTGCCCGTTTGATGTTCCCTTGTACTAACAATGCAGCTGAATATGAGGCTTTACTCCATGGTCTTCGGATGGCTAAGGAGATGAACCTAAGCTGAGTTAAGTGCTTCGGTGACTCGGACCTGGTGGCTCAACAAGTGTCTGGTACTTGGGATTCCAAGGACCCACTCATGGAAGCATATCGTCGAGAGGTGGATATTATTGCAGGTCACTTCAAAGGTTATCAGGTCGATCATGTGGACCGGCGGAAGAATGAAGCGGCGGACGCTTTGAGTCGCTTGGGTTCCCAACGTAAACCGGTTCCACCCAATGTCTTTCTGGATGTGCTACATAATCCGTCGGTCAAGATCCCAACAGAAGAGGATTTGGCTGTTCCTGATCCGGAGGCTCAGTTGGTGGCGGCGCTTCATGTTATCCCAGATTGGACAGTCCCATATTTGGCGTATATGAACCGGGGCGAGTTACCTGAGGATGAAACATTGGCCAGACAGATAATCCGGCGGTCCAAGTCCATGACTATTGTCAATGGCGAGTTACATCATTGCAGTGTGACAGGGGCGTTTCAGCGTTGCGTGTCTCCTGAAGAAGGCTGTGAGATTCTGCATGAGATTCACGAAGGGGATTGTGGTCATCACGCCAGTTCAAAATCCTTGGTGGCTAAAGCTTTTCGTCATGGCTTCTATTGGCTGACGGCTCATGCTGATGCAGAAGACTTGGTGAAAAAGTGCGACAGTTGTCAGAAGTTTTCACGCCGTGCTCATGTTTCGGCCCAGGAATTGAGGATGATTCGAATCACTTGGCCGTTTGCAACTTGGGGGCTGGATATGGTTGGGCCCTTTAAGCAATCCAAGGACAAGAAGACCCACCTTTTGGTGGCGGTTGATAAGTTCACTAAGTGGGTGGAGGCAGAGCCAGTCAGTAAGTGTGATGCAGCTACGGCGGTTCAATTCATCAAGAAGGTGATTTTCCGGTTTGGCCTTCCACACAACATTATAACTGATAATGGTACCAATCTGTCCAAAGGTGCTATGAAGGAGTTCTGTCAACGTGAGCACATCCGGCTTGACGTATCATCAGTGGCTCACCCTCAGTCTAATGGTCAAGCGGAGAGAGCCAATCAAGAGATCTTGAGAGGCATCAAGCCCCGGCTTATGGTTCCCTTGCAACAGACGCCGGGTTGTTGGGTGGAGGAGTTACCTTCTATGTTATGGAGCATCAATACCACGCCCAACAGATCCACGGGTTACACGCCTTTTTTCATGGTTTATGGAGCGAAGGCAGTTCTCCGTAGTGACACCCGTCATGACTCGCCTCGTGTGGCGGCATATGTCAAAGCTGACAATGAGAAGGCACGACAAGAAGCACTTGACCTGTTAGATGAGGAGCGTGATATTGCAGTAGCCCATTCGGCGATTTATCAGCAAGATCTGCGTCGTTATCACAGCCACCGGGTTAGAACCAGAACTTTTCAAGAAGGCGATCTGGTGCTCCGGCTCATCCAGGATCAGACGGATATGCACAAGTTATCCCCACCTTGGGAAGGACCCTTTGTGGTGAGCAAGAATCTGCATAACGGGTCATACTACCTTATAGATCTTTGAGAGCACAAAGACTCACGTAAATCGGAGGAGGAGACACACCGGCCGTGGAATATCGCTCATCTTCGGCCTTACTATACTTGAGCCACAGGCTCTGCTCATGTACATAGTTATGACAATGTATATATTATGATCAATATAATAAACCGGAGCCTCAGCTAAAGCGGGGTATCCGTTGTTTTTCTTACATCATGTGTGGTTACATGGGGGCTTCTGTTTATAAAGCGGCGTCCGGTTTACCCCTTGATTCAGCTTATAAAAGCCTTATATAAACATCACTTGGGGGCTTGGTCGTACTCGAACCATAGCTACACCTCTTGATCGGCGCAAGGCCATCAGAAAAATCACTTGGGGGCTTGGTCGTGTCCGAACCATAGCTACGCCAGAAAACTACTTAGGGGCCAAAGAGAGTGTTGCAAAAGAACAACTCAAACATAGGCACCCACTGAGCACAGCTCAAAATATTGCTTGGGGATTCTTTGCTATCGCAATGAACAAAGAATCTACACTTGTAATAGGCTATCAAGCCACGGCTTGGAAGCCTGGTGTATACACCTAAAACCCTGGGTTAGCCTGCCTTTTTAAGTAAGTCACTCCGTCCAGGTAAACCTGGTATGACCCGTCGAACTTTGACAAGTCAATCTCATAAGACCCTGAACTTGACAAAGTTAAAACGACGATTGGTTAAAGATTGAGGTCCATCTTAAAAGGTTTAACTCAGTGGCCTGGCAGCCCATGAAAAGCCTCGAATTTGGGGCCTGGTAGCCCGTGAAAAGCCTCGACTACAAGATTTTATATGCTTTTATTTGCCAAGGTTTTTCTCCTTTGATGAGATTTATGATGTTTTCGGTAAACCGACGTTCATTAACCCGGCTCGGCTTTCAACTATAAAGTTGACAGTACATGATCACTTATAATCCGGCGTTTATTAACCCGGTCTGGTTTCGACTATAAGTCGCCAGTATTGAATATGGATAAACCGGTGCTTATCACAACCCGGTACGGTTTTATCATAAACCGGCATAGTATGAAAGGAGTTGTCATTACTCAAGATTGGGGTTATCACCCTCACTACAAAAGTTGGTCAACCAACGATGTGATTTAATATCACATGTATCATTTATTTTCATATTTGATTATCTTTTACAGCCTTGGTTCTAAACCCTGGCTATATATATATTTGGGTATCATGACCCGTCCGGTGGTAAACCGCCAGGACACTTTCAACTTCTTGTATGCAGGAACAACTTGAATAAATTGCTATGGATTATGAACATCATATGTCTTAAAGCATGGCGGATTAACAAGCGTCAGGCAAAAATAAATATGCATGATGGCATAGCAGACCAAGTGTTTTAACTAGCCTATTACAAGGCGTTTCGGTGCCCAAAAGAATAATTGTTTTTCAGCAAGTGTGGCGGTTCGCAGAAGGCTAACCCGGCCTTCGGATCATGATTAGTCACCAGGTTGACTTGACGGCTGCGGATCATCTTGCAACGGTTCATCTTCCTCATCTCTACCCAGCGGTTGGAAGTCAATAGTTGCCCAGTCGATCCCAGTTAGGGCTTGGAACACAGCTTCGTCGCTTATAAGGGTGGACGGTTCAATGTCAGGGGCATAGGTGTGCTTACGAATTGGCGGGATGAGATTTTGAACCTCAGGAGTTGGTGCAGCAACCCGTTTGTTGTTGACGTCATAACTCGCCTGATAATGTGAAAGATCAGCTTCTTCAGCTAATTGGCAAGCCAACGGACGTACTTCCCGGTTTATGGCTCAAAGATCATCATTGCCAAATTCTGAACCGTCTTCTTTTAAGCTCGGATAGCCTTTACCTACATCCTCCGGATCAAAATCAGGCACCCATGCTTTTGCCCGGGTTAGCGCAGTCAGAGCACCAGCCCTTGCAGCAGATCTCTTTAGTTCTTCTACCTGGGCAGGCAGCATTGACAGCCTTTCTAAAGTCTCTTTGATTAAAGTTGGGGGCGGCTTGTTGTGAGAAGCGGTGCAGATGATCCATTGCGCGCCGGTATATAACTGCTCTATAAGAGTATAGTCAGCCTTCAGCTTCTTCTGTACATCAGAGCCCAGATGACTAATGCAAGTTCCTGCGTCATTACAAACATCAGTGAACCGGCAATGTATGGGATAATATGTTGAAAACATAAAAACAAGATAGTTACCAAACACAGCAACAGTCATGGCATGTATTTGCCGCTTTACACCAGTCAGCTCGTCTACCACCGGTTTAAGAGCCGCTTCTGTGTCCTCGGCTCTTTTTTGCAATGCGGATTTTTCTGTGTTCCAATCCGCCCGCTCCTTTTTGAAACTCTCCTTCAGCTTTTCCATAGCGGCTAAGGCACTGGTCAGCTCATCTTTCGCTTTGGAGTTTTTTTTCTTGCTGGGACTTGATGTTTTCTTGCAGATCAGCGGTTTGAGTTTCCTTTTTTCTCAGCTCAGCCTATAAGAGACAGATATCATGAGTTGGCAGTACATATTTGAAGTACCAAGCACATAACAAGTTATGCACCTGATACTTGGGGGCTAATGCCTATTTGCTCATTATCAGAAAATTTCTACAAGTCCCAAGTACAATACAAGTATTACTCTTGGCACTTGGGGGCTAATGTACGTTTGCTCAAAATAACATTATGGGTATTCTTATAAAAAATCCCGGTTCATCTTTATAAGTTAAACCGGCCCTTGGAGGATAAGCATGCAAAATTGACATATTACAAAGTCCCGGCTCAGATGGATATCACGAACCGGCACTTGGGGGCTACTAGAGTTGATATTTGGAATTTAACATAAGGGAGAAGCAGTTATGCAGTTACCTCATATCTCTCTTTCATCAGATTCACTAAACCGGATTCAAAGTCGCGGCTCGTGTATAGACGGTTTAAAAAACCAGAATGAATATCTTGGGCATTGAGGTGGGCATAGCTTGACAGATCTGTGCTCCATTTGCCTTTCCCCATGGCAGAAAACTCGTCCTTGGCACTATGCTTGGATAAAGCGACATGATTGCCAGGAGCGGTATGGCCAAAGCCAGTAATCATAATATCATCCTCTTTATCATCAGCAGCCTTCACTGGAGTGGACGGTTTATGAGTAGCCTTAGCTGAACTTGCCGGGTTATCATCAGTTCAGACCGGGCTGGTTGGTTTATCAGCATGGCTTGTGTTGTCAACTTCTACTTGTTCAATAAAGAAGTCATGGTCTTGAGGCGGCGGATCATTAAACATGGCATCAGCATTGGTTCCTTCCGGATCTGGAGTCCTTTCCGGTTCAATAACCACATTATCATCAGCAGGTTTATTCAACCGAGCCTTCTTGCTGGGTCTAGTCTTGGCACTGAGAAGAATCAACATAAAGATCAATATGTCAGGTGAACATAAGGTATTAAGAATAAATTTAAGGCATAGCGCACCCAGGAACTGTCTTGAGGGCTGGAAGCTGTGTGGCCGTTGACTTGCCAGAGGATGAGTGAGGTGTTCCGTAATAATTCGAGTCAGACGGATTAAGAGGCTGCCGGAAACAACCCGCCTTGGGGCAAGAAGTGTCAAGAGTATAAGAGACCTCTGATCGATGTTTCTGAACCGGAGTGTTCGGTAAACTGGCTGAGGTAACTACCTGGCCGCTGTGCCGGGTTGTGCGACGGGCTTCGTGTTGCTGCTTCTTCAAAAGAAAGTTTGGGTCCAAGTGAGAAAGGGGGTGAGAAAAGTTTACTTTCCGGTTTGCTTGACGGATTATCTGTGTTGGCAGAGGATCTGAACCGAAGGAAAGAATAATTACCTCTACATCCTCAGCTTGGCTGCCTTCGGCGTCGTCCTGATAATAGTCATTGTCAATGAGGTGTATGAAAAATGAACCAAGAGAGTCAAGTTCTACCTCTGAACCGGATTAGCCAAGTCAGCATCAACATTTGGTTCAGAAGACGCAGTGGTCCTCTTCTTGGCAGATTTTTTGGTAACCTTGGTCTTCGGGCGAGTTGGTTTTGCCGGTTTATCCTGGGGTTTCTTCTTCCAGAACGGATCATCGCCTTGTAAAAAATGGACAAAATTTGAGAGAATACTTTAAGAGGGGCAAGTTAAAACAAGAAAGTTGTGATTCTTACAGCCGGCGGTTTATTGGAAATGCAGAAAGGGTTCAATCCGGTTTGGCTGCAGACAGCTTCCGGTTCATTCAGTATTTTCTTGACGGCCTCAGTAACTTCAGCTTCTGTTAGCTGAATGTCGATATGTCTTTGAGGGTCTTTTAAGTCCCCTGTGTACTCACACATTAAGCCGGGGTGCCGGCTTAAAGGCAGAACGCTCCAAGATATCCAGCAGCGGACAAAGTCAACACGTGTTAAACCGTTTGCCATAAAGGCTCTGAGCTTTGACAGTTGCGGTGCATAATTGGACCGTTCCTTGGCAGTCAGCCTTTGAGGAAATGGATGAGTGTTGCTAAGCCGGTGAGGGCGGTAACACGGCAGAGGATTTTCGTCAGTCGGAGATGTGTCTTTACAGTAAAACCAAGTCTGATTCCAGTCCTTGGGGTTACTATGAAGCTTGGCGTGAGGGAAGCTGACATCCTTCCTCTTTTGAATCTCCATCCCACCAAGCTCAGTGTTGGGTCCGTCTGTGAACTCTGTGCGATGGTTTAAATAAAAGAAATCCCTAAACAGTTCAACTGTGGGCTCTTCTTGAAGATAGGCCTCACAAAATACTTGGAAATTGCAAATATTGGACAAAGAGTTTGGTCCAATATCTTGAGGGTGGAGTTGGAAGCTGGCAAGCACATCGTGGAAATTTTTTGAACCGGGAGGGCTAAAGCCTCGGCCCAGATGGTCAGTGAACACGACTAATTCTCCGTCCTTGGGTTCAGGAGGATTTTCTGGACCATGAACCCTCCATTGGATAACTTCTTTCTTCGCTAAAGCGCCAGTGGCGACACATCCCTCTAGCTGTGCTTCCGTAACCCGGGAAGGAACCCAGTTGCACTCATACACTTGTTTGGCCATTTCAATGGAAAGATGAAGCATGGTTATTGCCGGTTTAAGATTTATAATGGACAAGAATAAAGCAAGGCAAGATAAGCAGAAACAGAGGTATATGCATATTGTTAAACCGGAGTTTCATATTACTAAACCGGATTCTGACAATGGAGAAGGTGCAGAGATAAATGAATCGGTGGTTTAAGAGGGGACTAATGGTACCTACCGGATTATCAATTTTCAAAAAGATAAACTGCCTATATTGGTATGAAAGGTAGAGATCTAAAAATACTTAAGTGAGGGAAAAACAAGTTTCACAAGTTGGCATGATAATTTCAGATCTGCAGTATGACCGAAAACTAGAGTATATTCAGACCTAAAACTTCAGGTGCTTCAGCAGTTCATCAGGTTTAGATGAGTTTTCCTATATAAAGGAGATGTTCTAATGAGGAAAAAGGGGATTATGGCTACGGCCGCGCAAGAAGTATCAGATCCAAACTAGCTGATGATGCTATTAAGAAGAACAGGAAAGAACGGCGCCGAAGCTCTAATGAACTCCGATGAACACTGAAACCCTAGTGGTGGATCTAAAGCAAGGAAAGGAGGAACTTACTGATGCTGACGGAACAGCGGAGGAGCGCCGCGCTTCTCTGGTACGGTCAGGTTGATGCAGCAGCCAACGTTGGGGCGGAAGTGAAGGTCGACGGCGGCGATAGAGCTCTAACGTTCGGGTGACGCAAGGAAGAGGATGATGTGAAGGGGCACGAAGGAAAAAAAATGAAAAGGACCCCTCGGCCTTATTTATAAGGTGAATGGATAAGTGACAGGCGCGAGAATCGAGGAGCCCAAAAAAGAGATATGTGACGGCTCTGTCGCCTCGATTGTCGGAGGCTGATTAATGAAGGTGAGATATATGCAATCTTTAATAACAGGTGACGTCATGGCGGTTTATCATGATCCTGGAAGATGATGTCATGGCGGTTTATAAGGCTTACATGAAGATGCTGAAGAAATTTTACTAAGTATTGAAGATTGACATGAACCAGTTCAAATCAACCTGGGGCCTAATGTTGGGGATATTACTGCTGGGCATAAACCGGCTAGGCGAGGCCGGGTTATCCCCATAATGAGTTATCATATTTGAAGCCCATGAAGACAAAGACGGTGGCGCTTTAGTGAGGCCTAGGGCCCAAAGGCGGATTAAGGCCTGTAGACATAAACCGACAGTAATATGTAACTTGTGTTGTAAGATAGGAAGAGTAGAGACCGGACTAGACATGTCTTTGAGCTAGCCTCGGGATCCTGTAAACCGACGAGCATCAACCCATGTATATAAGGGGACGACCCGGCGGCGGTTCAAGGACAACAAACAACAAACAACAAGTCGAGAACCAGGCAAAGCGGATTCGCTCCCTGGTCATCGAAACCCCAGCAATTCCACAACAACTGGATCGTAGGCTTTTACCTTCACCGCAAGGGGCCGAACCAGTATAAATTCTCTACGCCCTTTGTCCGCTTTAACCCCTTTAAGCTAACCCATCGCGATGGCTCCACGACTAAGTCCTTTCACTAGGACATCTGTCGTGACAAAACCACGGCAACAACCATATGGCTCCTGCCAGTTGCGATAACTCTGTTACAAACATGATCATCTCATACAATAAAATTTAGCATCATGTCTTGACCATATTACATCACGACATGACCTGCAAAAAGAAGTTAGACGTCCTCTACTTTGTTGCTGCAAGTTTAATGTGGCTGCTATGGGCTGAGCAAGAACCGTTCTTACCTACGCATCAAAACCACAACGATTTAACCTTCAACAAGAACCAGACATAGTCACACTCAATTCAACTAAAGTTGGAGAAACTGACACCCGCTAGCCACCTGTGTGCAAAGCACGTCGGTAGAACTAGTCTCGCGTAATGTCGGTCTGGGCCGCTTCATCCAACAATACCGCCGAATCAAAGTATGACATGCTGGTAAGCAGTATGACTATTATTGCCCAGAACTCTTTGTGTTCTACTCGTGCATATAACATCTACGCATAGACCTAGCTCGGATGGCACTGTTGGGGAATGCAGTAATTTCAAAAAAATTCCTACGCACACGCAAGATCCATCTAGGTGATGCACAACAATGTGAGGGGAGAGTGTTGTCCATGTACCCTCGTAGACCGAAAGCGGAAGCGTTATGACAATGCGGTTGATGTAGTCGGACGTCTTCATGATCCGAACAATCCTAGTACCGAAAGTATGGCACCTCCGCGATCTGCACACGTTCAGCTCGGTGACGTCCCACGAACTCTAGATCCAGCTGAGTGTCGAGGGAGAGCTTCGTCAGCACGACGGCGTGATGACGGTGATGATGAAATTACCGATGCAGGGCTTCGCCTAAGCACTACAACGATATGAACGAGGTGGAAATCTATGGAGGGGGCACCGCACATGGCTAAACAATCAACTTGTTTGTCTATGGGGTGCCCCCTCCCACGTATATAAAGGAGTGGAGGAGGGGAGGGCCGACCCTCTCTATGGTGCGCCCCAGGGGGAGTCCTACTCCCACCGGGAGTAGGATTCCCCCTTCCCTATAGGGATGGGCATTTGGTAGAAACCGAAATTTCGGTTTATACCATTCGGTTTATTTTCAACTTCGGTTTGTAAAACTAGAAACCAAAAGGAGCAAGGCAAAATTGCTAACCGATAGTTCGGTTTACCGATTAATTCGGTTCAGTTTTCGGTTTTTACCAAACACTGTTGCCAAGTTAGATCGCAGCAACAAGCGCTTCTTCTTTGAGAAGTGAGCACCCCCGCAGTATTATATATCACCCAACACCTTGTCCCCTGAGCACAACAAGCGATGTGGGACTAAACAAATATGCCGATGCTGTGCTACACACTCCACCAAGCCGATAGAGGTACTAGTTTTTGTGTTGGGCCTTGTAATTAGTGGAGGGCCCAGCCAACAGAACTACTGCTAGCTACGGGCTGCATTGCATTGGGCCGTTCGCATGCATGTGGTTGGACGCACGTACGCGGCCGCCAGCGTTTGGCGATACACGGGGAAGCCGTACGATACGAGTCACGCGGGAACTGGCTGCACTTCGGTTTTTGTTTCGGTTATCGGTTTAATACCGAACAAACCGAGTTAAATTGGGTTATTAAATGTAAAAACCAAATTTAAATGTGGCAGCATAAAAAACCGAAAATTTGGTATATTCGGTTCGGCATCGGTTCGGTATTCGGTTGGCCGGTTTTTATGCCCACCCCTACTTCCCTAGTTGGAGTTGGAGAGGAAGGAAGGAGGAGAGAGGGAGAAGGAAAGGGGGCGGCCCCCCTCCCAATTCGGATTGGGCTTTGGGGGGCGCACACCCACCTTGGCCGCCTCCTCCTCTCTCCCACTAAGGCCCATTAAGGACCATGTACTCCCCGGGGGTTCCGGTAACCCCCCGGTACTCCGGTAAGTGCCCGAACTCACCCGGAACCCTTCCGATGTCCAAACATAGCATTCAATATATCGATCTTTATGTCTCGACCATTTCGAGACTCCTCGTCATGTCCGTGATCTCATCCGGGACCCCGAACAACCTTCGGTACATCAAAACACATAAAATCATAATACCGATCGTCACCGAACGTTAAGCGTGTGGACACTACGGGTTCGAGAACTATGTTAACATGACCGACACTCATCTCCGGTCAATAACCAATAGCGGAACCTGGATGCTCATATTGGTTCCTACATATTGTACGAAGATCTTTATCGGTCAAACTGCATAACCACACATGTTGTTCCCTTTGTCATCGGTATGTTACTTGCCCGAGATTCGATCGTCGGTATCTCAATACCTAGTTCAATATCGTTACCAACAAGTCTCTTTACTCGTTCCATAATGCATCATCCCGCAACTAACTCATTAGTCACATTGCTTGCAAGGCTTATAGTGATGTGCATTACCGAGAGGGCCCGGAGATACCTATCCGAGAATCGGAGTGACAAATCCTAATCTTGATCTATGCCAACTCAACAAACACCATCGGAGATACCTATAGAGCATATTTATAATCAGCTAGTTACGTTGTGACGTTTGATAGCACACAAAGTGTTCCTTCGTTTTTCGGGAGTTGCATAATCTCATAGTCATAGGAACATGTATAAGTCATGAAGAAAGCAATAGCGACAAACTAAACGATCATTGTGCTAAGCTAACAGATGGGTCAAGTCAATCACATCATTCTCTAATGATGTGATCCCGTCAATCAAATGGCAACTCATGTCTATGGCTAGGAAACTTAACCATCTTTGATTCAACGAGCTAGTCAAGTAGAGGCATACTAGTGACACTCTGTTTGTCTATGTATTCAGACATGTACTAAGTTTCCGGTTAGTACAATTCTAGCACGAATAATAAACATTTATCATGATAAAATGAAATATAAATAACAACTTTATTATTGCCTTTAGGGCATATTTCCTTCAAATAGTTCACATCGTCATGTGATTTAACACTCTATAGTTCACATCGCCATGTGACCAATACCCAAAGGGTTTACTAGTTAGTAATCTAGTTCACATCGCCATGTGATTAACACCCAAAGAGTACTAAGGTGTGATCATGTTTTACTTGTGAGAGAAGTTTAGTCCACGGGTCTGCCACATTCAGATCCGTATGTATTTTGCAAATTTCTATGTCTACAATGCTCCAGACGGAGCTACTCTAGCTAATTTCTCTCACTTTCAATATGTATCCAGATTGAGATTCAGAGTCATCTGGATTAGTGTTAAAGTTTGCATCGACGTAATTTTTACGACGAACTCTTTATCAACTCCATAACTGAGAAACATTTCCTTAGTCCTCTTAGGTAACTAAGGATAATTTTGACCGCTGTCCATTGATCCAGTCTTGGATCACTATTGTACCCTCTTGCCAAACTCATGGTGAGGTACACAATAGGTTTGGTACAAAGCATAGCATACTTTATAGAACCTATGACCGAGGCATAGGGAATGACTTTCATTCTCTTTGTATTTTCTGTCGTGGTCGGGTTTTGAGTCTTACTCAACATCACACCTTGCAATACAGGCAAGAACTCCTTCTTTGACTGTTCCATTTTGATCTACTTCAAAATCTTGTCAAGGTATGTACTCATTGAAAGTCTTATGAAGCGTCTTGATCTATCTTTATAGATCTTGATGCCTAATATGTAAGTAGCTTTACTGAGGTCTTTCTTTGAAAAATCCTTTCAAACACTCCTTTATGCTTTCCAGAAAATTCTACATCATTTATGATCAACAATATGTCATTCACATATATTTATCAGAAAGGTTGTAGTTCTCCCACTCACTTTCTTGTAAATATAGGCTTCACCAAAAGTCAGTAAAATCATGTGCTTTGATCACTTTATCAAAGCGTATATTCCAACTCCGAGATGCTTACACCAGTCCATAGATGGATCGCTGGAGATTGCACACTGTCTGGAAACGACACCTATGGGATCATGGGGATCCCTTTTGCGGTTGGCGGGCGCGGGGTTGTGCAGAGAGCGGGTCTAGGAGCCAGCACAAGAAGATTTTACCCAGGTTCGGGCCGCGTAGATGCGTAATACCCTAGTCCTGCTTTGGTGTATATTTGAGTGTTCTTGAGTTCTTGAACAAGCTACGGTGCATGCGTCGTCCAAAAGATCCGAATCCTTCCTCAGTACGCCTCGGGCCTCCTTTTATAGTCAAAAGGGGCTGCCACAGTGGCACACAGGAGGTGGAAAGGTATACAGTGTACAAGCTTATCGCCTGTAATTACGTGAAAAAACACATTAAATGCGCTCCTTAGGTATCCCCTTGCTTTATCGGGGATGGTAACGAGGCCCGTCCCGTCCGTCGCCGCTCCGTCTTGCTTCGACACGCGTCTAGGCCAACGAGGCGTGCAGCACCACGTAGGCTGGCAGGCTGCTGAGTTGGCGTGGTGGTAGGGTCTTCATGAAGATCTGCATGCCACCACGCAGGTGCTTGACTAGTTGGATTAGTACCCACGTACCGCCACGTGGGTACTTGCTTTAGTTGGTGGGTCGGCCGCTGAGCTGGGGCGGCGATGGGGCGGCAAGGCCTTGCCGCGGTCTCGCGTATATTCCCGGCAAGGGTCTTGCCGGGGCCTTGTGAGCGCCCTCGGCAAGAGTCTTGCCGGGGCCTTGCGGGTGCCTTTGGCAAGGTGCCTCGCCGCGGCCTTGTGGGCGTCCTCGGCAAGGAGCCTTGCGGTTGTCTTGTCTTCTGGTCCTCATCTAGGATTTGTAGGTTCTCTGTCTTCACAAAGATCTGCATGCCACCATGCAGACACTCCCCGAGCCTTGGTTCCAACGCTGTCGATGGTGTCAGAACTCTCAGGTTCAAGGGTGGCTGCAATGTTGGCGTTGGGCGAGCTGCCCCGGCAAGGCTCTTGCCGGGGCTGTGTAGGCTGCCCTGGCAAGGGTCTTGCCGGGGGAAAGCCCATCTAATCGCTCTGTCTTCTGCGCCCTTGGTTGGAGCGCTGATCTGGTAGCCTTGCACTTCTGCTTCCCTCCTCTGCCCTGCTAAGTGTGGTCGTAGGCGTGGCTCTGACTGCCCATGCACAAGTAAAGGGGTACAAAGGAGAGCCCCTACTTTCATACACCGACAGGAGCCCCTGGGCCTGGGCCACACATAAGTGCGACGCGTTGTTGGGCTAGGCCCAGAACAGTGTGCGGGCACGCGGGACTGAGTTTTTACCGCAGTAACTTCCTTGCCTGTTGCGATTCCCCACGACTTGTATTGAACGCGTGTCGTGGGGGTCGTGTGCGGAGTGACCGTAGCATGCTTGCATCACTCCACGGTTTCAATAGTAAAGAGGCGGTCCGCGTTCTCCTCACAAAAATAGAGGAAGCTGTAGAGGCGCGACTCATTTACTAAGTAGACTTGGGTCGTGGCCATCATGGCACCCGCGCCCTATGATCACGGGGCGCGAAACGGCCGCTCCACTTGCCATCTGAGTCCTGGCTCGCCCGCCACATGTCCTCCATGCGTCGGGGGGGGGGGGCAGGCGGTGGACACAGAAGGCATGGGTTTGAACGCTGGGGCAGGGGGCCGGGCATCACTGATTGGGGCAGCGGGTTGGTCCTGTCTCCTCGCGCCTCCGGTGGTTGGATTGGCTGATTGCGGCGGTCGCGCCCGGGCTCGTTCGGCCTCGTCCCTCTATATAAGGGGAGAAGGACATCGTCTTCTTGTACTCATCTTCTCTCAGTCTGATCCATTTCCTTCCCTTCGTCATGGATAGAGGGCATGGTCGTGGCCGTGCCCCTGGGGAGGCGACCAGGTCTTCCTCCCGCCAGAGGGTGGCGGCGGTCAAAGAAGAGCCGGACGCCCAAGGTGAAGGCCACGCTAGAGGCAGAGGCGCCGACCAGGGCCGCAACCGGCGAGGTGGTCGAGGCAGAGGCGGGCGTGGATGGGGGACACCCACGTCGTCACCATCTTCGTCGCCATCTCCTCTGCCATCTCCTCCTGCCTCGTCGAGCGGTCATGTCGGGGATTCGGCGCTGGAATTTATCCTGCAACTGCGCGGGCCGCCGTGCAGCCGCCTTTGTCTTCCCGAAGCGCTTGCGAGGGTGCTGGAGATCGATCGGCCACCGAGTCTAAGGCTTCACATGGAGGGGTGTTGCCATGGCGACATGCGGGTGAACACAGGGTTCCCCGCCCCTCATGTGATGCTTCTTCGTTGGGGCTGGAAAACCTTCGCACGTGCCCATTGCTTGATGGATGGTCACGTCCTCTACTTCAAGCTAGCGGAGAGCGACCTGCTCTCCGTCAAGGTCTTCAGGCGCTCGGGACACAGGCTAGGGTGCTGTGCCGAGAGCTCGACCGATGGCGAAAGCTCCTCTTCGGGCGAGAGTGACGAGGAGGACAACGACATCGACGACGAGGGTAGCGGGCGGGAGGATGACGAGTCCGACTAGGCGTCGGACACACCGTCCCTGGGCGACGCCGGCAGCACCATCATCTGCATCACCAGCTGCTTGAACTTCTCGGGGTCACCTCCTTGGGCGGCTGGCGTGGGAAGGCCGGGGAAGACGAACAAGGTGGGTGGCGGGCCGTCAAATCGGAGTACGCGGGCACCGACGCCTTCATCGCGTATTGCCGGCCCGCTGCCTCATCTTTCGGCTCTTCTCCCGACACCATCATCGCCAGCCCTCTCCTGGACGGCCGCCGAGATGTTCTTTTGGTGTCTTCTGCTGCTCGTACCTTGCCTAGGCAGTCCTTTTGCCCTTCCGCTTCCTTGTTCTATTTCCTGAGGAGAGGGAGAAGAAAGGGATTACGGGCACCTAATCTCTTTTTAGTTTTTAAGCCTATGGGCCTTAGTAAGATTTAAACCTTGTAACCCCCTTGCTCATGTATGCATTCCGTATGAATTGTACTTGTTAACAATGTATTAATGAAGAGAAGGGTGTTTGCCGGGTTTGTTTTGCGCGTGGGCGAGGCCCGTACCAAGGAACGAGTGAGGGAGTCCTGGACTAAGGGGTCCTCGGGCGTCCGGCCTGTTATCCATGGGCCGGACTGATGGGCTGTGAAGATACGAAGGCCAAAGACAATACCCGTGTCCAGATTGGACTCTACTTGGCGTGGAAGGCAAGCTAGGCGACCTATTATGAGGACTTCCTCCTATGTAACCGACCTCATGTAACCCTAGATCTCTCCGGTGTCTATATAAACCGGAGAGCATAGTCCGGATAGGACAGATTCATTACCATATTCACATAGGCTAGACTTCTAGTGTTTAACCATTACGATCTCGTGGTAGATCAACTCTTGTAACACTCATATCCATCAAGATCAATCAAGCAGGAAGTAGGGTATTACCTCCATAGAGAGGGGCCGAACCTGGGTAAACATCATGTCCCCCGTCTCCTGTTACCATCGATCCTAGACGCACAGTTCGGGACCCCCTACCCGAGATCTGCCGGTTTTGACACCGACATTGGTGCTTTCATTGAGAGTTCCACTATGCCGTCGACATAAGGCTTGATGGCCCCTTCAATCGTTGGTGGTGGCGTTGTTCAGGGAGAAACCTTTCTCCCCGGACAAATCTTTGTGTTCGGCGGCTTCGTACTGCGGGCCAACTCGCTCGGCCATCTAGAGCAGATCAATAGCTACGCCCCTGGCCATCGGGTCAGATTCGGAAGTTTGAACTACGTCACGGACATCTGTGGGGACTTGATCTTTGGCGGATTTGAGACCGCGGCAACCGCTCCCCTTCGCCCCGTTGAACATGGCTTAACCTATCATCGGGCCGCATCCAGGAGATAGCTCCTGCAACAACTCCGGCCTTAGATCCGAAGCAGATCAAGACATCCGAAGATGGGAGACTCAACCCCATCATGGGGGCTACCGAGTCTGCGGCGTTGGAGCCGCGCACAGATCCCACTTCATACGATACCTGCATCAACGGAACCCCGGACTCGTGTCCGATATCGAGTTCCGAACCCTGCGAGCTCGTGGATACCAAACTCGATCGTTTATCGATATTCAAGTTCAGTGCCGCAGATGCCTTTTAGCACTCGCCTGTGGGCGATCTACTAAGCTCACTAAAAAACCTGTCCCCGGCAGATGGCTCGTCGCCGAACTATGTCCGATTCGACCTTACGGCGGATGACGGAGAATTTTGCTTCCCACCCACCACCCACTTTGTCGGGGATATATCCCGCGGTATGACCCGGCCGGAATTGGCGACTCACTGGTGACCCGCCCGGAGCTTGGCGATTCACAGATAACCTGCCCGATCTTGGCGACTCATTAGTAACCCGGCGGGCGGGTCAGATGGACAACAAGGCTCGAAGCCCAGAAGGCCGGCTCATGTTATGATGGGCCGGATTAAGAGGAAAGGGATGACGAATATTTCCTTTACAAGGAAACAAGACCCGGACTTGTAATTAACTTGTAAGAGAAGATAGACTAGTCCTAGTCCTACTAGGACTCCACATGTAACCCGCCCCCCTAACTTATATAAGGAGGGGCAGGGCACCCCAAAGAGGGACAAGCAACAAGAAACAATCTCTAAGGCTAGACACAAAGAGCTGGCTTACCGGCGACTCTCTCATGAGCATAATGAGACCTAGCCTCAAACAGCATGTAGGGCTATTACCGGATGATGTTTCCCGGGGCCCGAAGCTGTCTAAACCCTTGTCTTGTGCGTTGAACCGCCCTGCGTCTCTCATCCCAATCAACCCCTCTCAAGCTACCACATAGATGCGCTGGCCTCGTGACTAAGTCCTGACACTAAGGACATCTGCCTTGACAATTCCACGACAGTTGGCGCCCATCGTGGGGCCTGCGCACGGTGGTGTTGAGTTCTTGAAAGGATTTCTCTAAAAGGATTGAGAAGTTTGCAATTTTTCGGATAAAAAAGAAGTCGGCGCAGAAGACAACATCATCAACAAACAGTCAAAGCGACGTATACACGATTTAAAAATCAAAGGAGAAATTAGGGTCGTGTTTATGCGTCGGCGCACACCACCAGATGATCCGTCGGGGCTGGATTAATTTCTGTTGTCGTTGAGGGTTGAAATCTTGCATCTGAAATCAATCGATACGATGTGCAACTTGCGGAGACCGAAAGACTTTGACGGTTCTGTCGTCCGTGTCCAAACCCAACTCGGAGCATCACTATTGCATGGCGTGGCACCCTAGGCTTGCTGCCAACTTTTTAAAAGGACCAAGTGCTACTAGTACAAGTTGGATCTGAGAAACAATCATCCGGGCGCTCGCATCAAGTCCTAAGGCGTATCAGTGTACGCTGTTGCTGCTACTTCCACGAGCATGGAGCAAAGATCGAAGGAAAGGTACTACTTCAAGTAGTAGTGCACGTGAAGCAGATACGTCAAATCAGTCATTGTCACTACTTTTTCTAGCCTGAAGCCCAAGTCAAATCCAAAGAGCCCCCAAGCGCTTCCACTAGTACTGTAAAAAAGGATAGTACTGTTTGAGTACTAGTAGATCGGGAAAAGAACAAGGAAATTATTGGATTGGCTGGCTACAATTGCGTGAACGCGTAAAAAAATCCACAATTCGGAGAAGGACTTGGCCATCGTTCGCGAGCGTCTCTGTTGCCACTGGCCGCAGACTGGACCGACACATTACCTTGTCAGCCATTACCCACACGGCCTCCCACGCAGGCGTCTCCCCCGCCCTGCCCCTCCTTAGTCCGCGCGAATCAGGTGTTATTTCTCCTATGCATTTTTCTTAATATACTTTAATTGCTATGAGCACAACTACTCTGCTCTACGGTATTTTCATATGCAGGAAAATCATTCATACAAAGTGGTGTTATGCCACGGAGGCACGTTCGGCGGTACCACGCGGCTTCACGGACTGGCGTGTCATGATCCGGATTACATCAATGCGCCGGCCGACTTGCCCGTCCGCACCGCCTTACAACGCCGCGGACGACTTGCCCATTCGCCCTCGCGGCCGGTTCACGCGTCCGCGCCGGCTTACAACGCGGAGGACAACTTGCTCGTCCGCACCGGCTCACAAACACCGTGGCCGGTTTATCTGTCTGCTCCCATGGCCGATTCACCCGTGAAAGGTTCCAGTTTCACTTAGTGATCATCAACTTCATGGCGGATTATTTTCGGCCTAAACACATCAGGTGATATCCATCTAAAATATATTTTTAGTACATATTATTTTTGTCAAACAATAGTTTATGTTTGCCTTGGTCTGCAATATTGCTTATACAGGGCAATTATTTATGACAAAAAGTGATATTATACTGCGGAGATGGAGGCACGCCAACATCTTTTGGCACAGGTGGTCTTCGTTATTCAACGGACCCTCGCACCGGCTTACAACGCCGTGGCCGTCTCTCGCGACCGCGCCGGCTTACCTCGCCGTGGCCGTCTCTCGCGACCACGCCAGCTTACAACAAGGAGGAAAACTCACCCGTCCGCACCGGTTTACAACGCCACGGCCGACTCATCTGTCTGTGCCGCCTCTGATGTTACGATCGTCTTTACCGTCCGTCTCTCACGGCCTGATCTACATCAACACACCAGGCCGCACTTGGCTGGATGAGTTGTTTATTGATTATGAGCAAGTCACTACTTGGGAAGCCCGGTTTTCTTCCAACAAACTGGAGGCAAATTATCATATATTATCAGCCGTCGTCTGCACTGGATGGTTCAATGGGCAGGTGCACGAGTCGCCGTCACTACAGTTTGGTTAAACTTCAAACAGCCAGTTGGAAGGAACCATTGGCCGAGTTGCTGACACGGCTCATACGGGATCATTTATAACCCGCCGCAGTCACCTTAACCTTCTGTGGATACACATCATGTTATCAACACCAATGATATACAAGTTATGCCGGTTTATATCACGGTTAAATATGGAGAATCTCAAGCCAACTCCTCGAGTCATCTTGAGACTCGGGGGCTACAGTGGCATGACTCGGGAACCCCGGGTCATTGGAGGGAATGATAACCCGGTTCCGGAGGCTGCTACCATATTGATAAAACTTTAAAGGCCGTCAGAAAATTGCCGGTTCAAATAAAGATTCCGGCTTAAAATCCGGTTCAAGAGATATCTTTCTCCCGCAAAGTTTTGAAGCTCTCAAATCCGGTTCAATCATCCGGCTCAAGGTAAATTTGTATCTTATAAAGCTTTGAAGCTCTTAATATACGGTTTACAAATTTCCGGTTCAAAAAGAGGTTATCTCTCGCAAAGTTCGAGTTCTCAATAAAATTAAAGGGACCAAAGAGAGTCTGTTACAAAGCACAACTCAAATATAGGTACCCTGCTTTAATGACCATTGGGAGCTGATCGTATTTGAATTTAGCTTAACCCTTTTGGTGTGACCCTGATCGTATTCGAATCAGAGTCGTTAAATATTCTCATGATCACCAGGGGGCTTCCTGTTCAAACATAGGTCGTATTCGAACCAAAGAGAACATAGCTGTCGATACCCTTTTGATCGGCACACTGCCGAGCTCATTGGGGAGTTTCTTGGTCATATTTGAACCATAGCTCAACCCCCTTTGGGAATCGACGTGGATCGTATTCGAATCAGCGTCGTTAAACAACTCTCAAGGTCATTTGGGGGCTTCCTGTTCAAACATAGGTCGTATTCGAACCAAAGAGAACATAGCTGTCGGTACCCTCTTGATCGGCAACGCCAAAGCCACTGGGGGCTATATGATCGTATTCGAATCTTAGCTTAACCCCTTTGGGATGGTTTTCTGATCGTATTCGAATCAGAAGCCTCAAAAATTTTTGAAGTCTCTTTTTGCAAACAATTTTTGGATTTTATTTGAAGCTCTTTTTTCATATCTGAAGTGTATATGAGTGGTTGCTATTTAACCCGGCTTGATTTTCGATGATAAATCGCCAGCTTATGACAATCATCATCTATGTGGAAGCATTGGCTTCTAAGGATCGGGTTATCACCCTTACTGCATAGGTCATGTAAACCGGCAGTACAAATTCAATATCACAGTGGTTATATGTGAGATATTATGACCCGCCCTACGGTAAACCGCCAAGGGATCTTGTGATCTACTTGTGTGCAGGATAAGACTACATTTGGGTGGTTACCCGCCCTGGCTTTTAATGTTAAGTCGCCAGGGCATATGTTGTTTGAACTCTGTGCAGGATTTACAGGGCTATGACTTACATAAATGATTAAGTTCAAGCCCATCATCAAAGATTGAAATTGGGGTCTCAAAAGGGTTATCAATTCTTGGTTTTCTCAAAGGCTATAAGCCGCCGGGTTGTAAAAATTCCGGCTTACAATGGAGGCGTAATAAATCGCCATCAGCCAAGAGCCGCCGGGTATTTAAACTCCGGATTTACTTGTCAACAGATAAGGTATTTGGAATCTTTAAATAGCCAAACTTGGCTGGATTTTCATTATGATTTGAATGATTGAGGTTTTCAAACCGGGTTAGTCAGATCTTTAATAGCCAACATGGCTGGATTTTTATTATGGTTATCAGAAACTAATATTATGATTGAGGTTTTCAAAGTCGCTTCAGCGCAATGGCTATTATTTTATCAATGGATATGATTTATTATACAATGGAAGGAATAGTCCCGAGTCGCTGCAGGCTTACAACCCGGCACTTGGGGGCTACATTATTCAAATTGAGATTACATCAAATGTGCAAGTCCCATGTCACTGCCAGCATGCACCATGGCACTTGGGGGCTAATGCAAGATTACTTTTTATTGGCCTTGTTGAAGACCCGACTCATCATATTATGATAAACCGGCCCTTGGGGACTACCAATTGCTCCTGTCAACAATTCAAGGTACATAAGTCTTAATCCATTATATTGAAGGATCCACTGTTTAGTTGGTAAAGCACAAAGCTCTTAACCTTGTGGACGTGGGTTCAAGCCCCATGGTGAGGGTTACATCATATGATTATTTTCAATGAAAAGTCCCAGCTCAGTATTATCTTACTAAGCCGACCCTTGGGGGCTACACATTGCTGTTCAAATTTACATGATCATATTTATAAAGTCCCTGCTCATTATTGCATAATGACCCGACCCTTGGGGGCTACACTGGTTGAAGTTTTTGAGAATCAGGCAATTACAAGTCCCAGGTTGCTGCAAGCATGACAACCCGGCACTTGGGGGCTACATAATATGGAATATTCAGTTTTTACTAGTGATTGGGATGAACAACATGGATTTCTTCAAAGAGGCAGTATTCATATTGAAGCAAGTCTTAAGCCATCGCTTTGTTCTGCTCAAGACTTGGGGGCTACAGGTATTATATTATTATCAAAGAAATATCTTCAATTTCTCTGTTTTGAGCAAAACCAGATTGATCCGGTGTCACCAATCATTATGACCCTGTGTCTGTAAACCGGCGTCATTAACAATCATAAACCGGCGTCGGCGACAATTATGACTTGGCATCATCTATTTATAACCCGGCAATTTTGGTACTCATAAACCGACAAGTTTTATATCTTTAAGCCGGATGAATATAAGTTGAATATTTGAAGACCAATATTTTTGTCAAGTCAGAGCATTGAAAGCCGATTCAAGTGGATTGTTTCTTACAATATTTCTCTATAAGAGACCAATGCCAGCAAATTGACTCTGAAGCTGGCCTATTGACCCGGATTTCTCAAAAGAAGTATCTGGATTTTTTGCATTCACAAAGTTTGAACATATCTACCAAAGGAGATTTTCTATGAGTTCATGGGCATGTGTCAAGAAAGAAATGACAAGGATTTAAAGATGATCAGGTGCCGGCTTACAAAATTTAACCCGGAGCACAACCTATCAAGTTTGTTCTTGTGTTTATTTTACAGGATCAGTTTAACATGGATAAATCCAAATTAAACTGGGGGCTAATGTCGGGGATATATCCCGCGGTATGACCCGGCCGGAATTGGCGACTCACTGGTGACCCGCCCGGAGCTTGGCGATTCACAGATAACCTGCCCGATCTTGGCGACTCATTAGTAACCCGGCGGGCGGGTCAGATGGACAACAAGGCTCAAAGCCCAGAAGGCCGGCTCATGTTATGATGGGCCGGATTAAGAGGAAAGGGATGACGAATATTTCCTTTACAAGGAAACAAGACCCGGACTTGTAATTAACTTGTAAGAGAAGATAGACTAGTCCTAGTCCTACTAGGACTCCACATGTAACCCGCCCCTCTAACTTATATAAGGAGGGGCAGGGCACCCCAAAGAGGGACAAGCAACAAGAAACAATCTCTAAGGCTAGACACAAAGAGCCGGCTTACCGGCGACTCTCTCATGAGCATAATGAGACCTAGCCTCAAACAGCATGTAGGGCTATTACCGGATGATGTTTCCCGGGGCCCGAAGCTGTCTAAACCCTTGTCTTGTGCGTTGAACCGCCCTGCGTCTCTCATCCCAATCAACCCCTCTCAAGCTACCACATAGATGCGCTGGCCTCGCGACTAAGTCCTGACACTAAGGACATCTGCCGTGACAATTCCACGACACACTTCATAGCCACTTTCGAAGACCAAACCAACATGCTTGACCTCCGCCCCGAAGACATCGGCGGTATGGACGACGATGAGGGGCAAGGCCAGATCTTACTATCCGCTAGACGCAGGACGACCACTTCCTGGTATGACGTGTGTATGGTAGACACACCCAACAACGATATCGATGACGACAAGGAGGATCCAGTTGAGGACAAACCTCCTGGTACACAATCCGAACACCGGTGCCCCCAGCGCAGTTGGAAATATGCCCTAGAGGCAATAATAAAATGGTTATTATTATATTTCCTTGTTCATGATAATTATCTATTGTTCATGCTATAATTGTATTAACTGGAAACCGTAATACATGTGTGAATACATAGACCACAACATGTCCCTAGTAAGCCTCTAGTTGACTAGCTCGTTGATCAATAGATGGTTATGGTTTCCTGACCATGGACATTGGATGTCATTGATAATGGGATCACATCATTAGGAGAATGATGTGATGGACAAGACCCAATCCTAAGCATAGCACAAGATCGTGTAGTTCGTTTGCTAAGAGCTTTTCTAATGTCAAGTATTATTTCCTTAGACCATGAGATTGTGCAACTCCCGGATACCGTAGGAATGCTTTGGGTGTACCAAATGTCACAACGTAACTGGGTGGCTATAAAGGTGCACTACAAGTATCTCCGAAAGTGTCTGTTGGGTTGGCACGAATCGAGACTGGGATTTGTCACTCCGTATGATGGAGAGGTATCTCGGGGCCCACTCAGTAATGCATCATAATGAGCTCAATGTGACAAATGAGTTAGCCACGAGATCATGCATTACGGAACGAGTAAAGAGACTTGCCGGTAACGAGATTGAATGAGGTATTGGGATACCGACGATCGAATCCCGGGCAAGTAACATACCGATAGACAAAGGGAATTGTATACGGGATTGATTGAATCCTCGACATCGTGGTTCATCCGATGAGATCATCGTGGAACATGTGGGAACCAACATGGGTATCCAGATCCCGCTGTTGGTTATTGGCCGGAGAACGTCTCGGTCATGTCTGCATGGTTCCCGAACCCGTAGGGTCTACACACTTAAGGTTCGGTGACGCTAGAGTTGTTATGGGAAATAGTATGTGGTTACCGAAGGTTGTTCGGAGTCCAGGATGAGACCCCGGACGTCACGAGGAGTTCCGGAATGGTCCGGAGGTGAAGATCGGTATATTGGACGAAGGGTATTGGAGTTCGGAAGTGTTCCGGGGTACCAGGCTATGGCCAGCATGTCCGAAAGGGGTTTCGGAGGCCCCGGCAAGCGTTGGGGGGCCTTATAGGCCAAGGGGAAGGGGCAAACCAGCCCACTAAGGGGCTGTGCGCCCCTCCCAACCCCTCTCACATAACCAGGAGAGGTGGGGGTGCCTCCCCTAGGGCAGCCACCCCTCCTGGCTTGGGGGGCAAGTCTCCTAGGGGTGGGGGCGCCCAAAACCCATCTAGGGTTCCCCCTTGGCTGCCGCCCCTCCCCTAGGGAACCCTAGGGCGCCTCCTCCACCCCCTTCCCCCTATATATAGGGAGGGAGAGATCGGGCAGCTGCAACCCTTCTCGGGCGCATCCCTCTCCTCCTCCAACACCTCTTCCTCCTCCATAGTGCTTGGCGAAGCCCTGCCGGAGAACCACGAGCTCCACCACCACCACCACGCCGTCGTGCTGCCGGAGCTTTCCCTCAACTTCTGCTCTCCCCTTGCTGGATCAAGAAGGAGGAGACGTCCCCGGGCTGTATGTGTGTTGAACGCGGAGGCGCCGTCCGTTCGGCGATAGATCAGATCTTCCGCGATTTGAATCGCCGCGAGTACGACTCCATCAACCGCGTTCTTGTAACGGTTCCGCTTAGCAATCTTCAAGGGTATGAAGATGCACTCCCTCTCTCTCTCGTTGCTAGTATCTCCTAGATTGATCTTGGTGACACGTAGGAAAATTTTGAATTATTACTACGTTCCCCAACAGTGGCATCATGAGCTAGGTCTATGCGTAGATTCTATGCACGAGTAGAACACAAAGTAGTTGTGGGCGATGATTTGGTCAATTTGCTTGCCGTTACTAGTCTTATCTTGATTCGGCGGCATTGTGGGATGAAGCGGCCCGGACCGACCTTACACGTACTCTTACATGAGACAGGTTCCACCGACTGACATGCACTTGATGCATAAGGTGGCCAGCGGGTGTCTGTCTCTCCCACTTTAGTTTGATCGGATTCGATGAAGAGGGTCCTTATGAAGGGTAAATAGCAATTGGCATATCACCGTTGTGGCTTTTGCGTAGGTAAGAAACGTTCTTGCTAGAAACCCATAGCAGCCACGTAAAACATGCAACAACAATTAGAGGACGTCTAACTTGTTTTTGCAGGGTATGCTATGTGATGTGATATGGCCAAAAGGATGTGATGAATTATATATATTGGTCATGTTCTTGTAATAGGAATCACGACTTGCATGTCGATGAGTATGACAACCGGCAGGAGCCGAAGGAGTTGTCTTAATTTATTGTATGACCTACGTGTCAATGAAAAACGCCATGTAATTACTTTACTTTATTGCTAACCGTTAGCCATAGTAGTAGAAGTAATAGTTGGTGAGACAAATTCATGAAGACACGATGATGGAGATCATGATGATGGAGATCATGGTGTCATGCCGGTGACGAAGGTGATCATGCCGCGCCTCGAAGATGGAGATCAAAGGCGCACGATGATATTGGCCATATCATGTCACTTTATGATTTGCATGTGATGTTTATCATGTTTACATCTTATTTGCTTAGAACGACTGTAGCATAAATAAGATGATCCCTCACTAAAATTTCAAGAGATGTGTTCCCCCTAACTGTGCACCGTTGCGAAGGTTCGTGGTTTTGAAGCACCACGTGATGATCGGGTGTGATAGATTCTAACGTTCGCATACAACGGGTGTAAGCCAGATTTACACATGCAAAACACATAGGTTGACTTGACGAGCCTAGCATGTACAGACATGGCCTCGGAACACAAGAGACCGAAAGGTCGAACATGAGTCGTATAGTAGATATGATCAACATGAAGATGTTCACTGATGATGACTAGTCCGTCTCACGTGATGATCGGACACGACCTAGTTGACTCGGATCATGTATCACTTAGATGACTAGAGGGATGTCTATCTAAGTGGGAGTTCATTAAATAATCAGATGAACTTAATTATCATGAACATAGTCAAAAGGTCTTTGCAAATTATGTCGTAGCTTACGCTTTAGTTCTACTGTTTAAGATATGTTCCTAGAGAAAATTTAGTTGAAAGTTGATAGTAGAAATTATGTGGACTGGGTCCGTAAACTGAGGATTATCCTCATTGCTGCGCAGAAGGCTTATGTCCTTAATGCACCGCTCGGTGTGCTGAACCTCGAGAGTCGTCTGTGGATGTTGCAAACATCTGACATACACGTTTTGATGACTACGTGATAGTTCAGTGCGTAATGTTAAACGGTTTAGAATTGAGGCGCCGAAGACATTTTTTGAAATGTCGCAGAACATATGAGATGTTCCGAGAACTGAAATTGGGATTTCAGGCTCGTGCCCACGTCAAGAGGTATGAGACCTCCGACAAGTTTCTTAGCCTGCAAACTAAGGGAGAAAAGCTCAATCGTTGAGCATGTGCTCAGATTGTCTGAGTACTACAATCGCTTGAATCGAGTGGGAGTTAATCTTCCAGATGAGATAGTGATGGTTCTCCAAAGTCACTGCCACCAAGCTACTAGAGCTTCGTGATGAACTATAACATATCAGGGATAGATATGATGATCCTTGAGCTATTCGCGATGTTTGACACCGCGAAAGTAGAAATCAAGTAGGAGCATCAATTGTTGATGGTTAGTAAAACCACTAGTTTCAAGAAGGGCAAGGGCAAGAAGGGATACTTCATGAAATGGCAAATCAGTTGCTGCTCTGGTGAAGAAGCCCAAGGTTGAACCCAAACCCGAGACTAAGTGCTTCTGTAATAAGGAGAACGGTCACTAAAGCAGAACTACCCTAGATACTTGGTAGATGAGAAGGCAGGCAAGGTCGACAGAAGTATATTGGATATACATTATATTAATGTGTACTTTACTAGTACTCCTAGTAGCACCAGGGTATTAGATACCGGTTCGGTTGCTAAGTGTTAGTAACTCAAAATAAAAGGCTACGGAATAAACGGAGACTAGCTAAAGGTGAGATGACGATATGTGTTGGAAGTGTTTCCAAGGTTGATGTAATCAAACATTGTACGCTCCCTCTACCATCGGGATTGGTATTAAACCTAAATAATTGTTATTTGGTGTTTGCGTTGAGCATAGACATGATTGGATTATGTTTATCGCAATACGGTTATTCATTTAAGGAGAATAATGGTTACTCTGTTTATTTGAATAATACCTTCAATGGTCTTGCACCTAAAATGAATGGTTTATTGAATCTCGACCGTAGTGATACACATGTTCATGCCAAAAGATATAAAATAGTAATGATAGTACCACATACTTGTGGCACTGCCATTTGAGTCATATTGGTATAAAACGCATGAAGAAGCTCCATGTTGATGGATCTTTGGACTCACTCGTTTTTTAAAAGATTGAGACATGCGAACCATGTCTATTGGTAGATATGCATGAAGAAACTCCATACAGATGGATCGTTTGGACTCACTTAATTTTGAATCACTTGAGACATGCAAATCATACCACATGGGCAAGATGCCTGAAAGGCCTCGTTTTCATTAAGATGGAACAAGAAAGCAACTTGTTGGAAGTAATACATTTTGATGTGTGCAGTCCAATGAGTGCTGAGGCACGCAATGGATATTGTTATGTTCTTACTTCACAGATGATTTGAGTAGATGCTGAGTATATTTACTTGATGAAACACAAGTCTGAATTATTGAAAGGTTTAAGTAATTTCAGAGTGAAGTTGAAGATCGTCGTGACAAGAGGATAAAATGTCTATCATATGATCATAGAGATGAATATCTGAGTTACGACTTTGGCACACAATTAAGACATTGTGGAAATTGTTTCACAACTAATACCGCCTGGAACATCATAGTGTGATGGTGTGTCCGAACATCATAACCGCACCCTATTGGATATGGTGCATACCATGGTGTCTCTTACTGAATTACCACTATCGTTTATGGGTTAGGCATTAGAGACAACCGCATTCACTTTAAATAGGGCACCACGCAATTCCATTGAGACGACACCGTATGAACTATGGTTTAGAGAAACCTAAGCTGTCGTTTCTTAAAAGTTTGGGGCTGCGACGCTTATGTAAAAATGTTTCAGGCTGATCGAACCCAAAGCGGATAAATGCATCTTCATAGAATACCCAAAACAGTTGGGTGTACCTCCTATTTCAGATCCGGAAGCAAAAGTGATTGTTTCTAGAAACGGGTCCTTTCTCGAGGAAAAGTTTCTCTCGAAAGAATTGAGTGGGAGGATGGTGGAGACTTGATGAGGTTATTGAACCGTCACTTCAACTAGTGTGTGTAGCAGGGCACAGGAAGTTATTCCTGTGGCACCTACACCAATTGAAGTGGAAGCTTATGATAGTGATCATGAAACTTCGGATCAGGTCACTACCAAACCTCGTAGGTCGACAAGGATGCGTACTACTTCAGAGTGGTACGTAATCCTGTCTTTGAAGTCATGTTGCTAGACAACAATGAACCTACGAGCTATGGAGAAGCGATGGTGGGCCCGGATTCCGACGAATGGCTCGAGGCCATGAAATCCGAGAGAGGATCCATGTATAAAACCAAAGTATAGACTTTGGAAGAACTACTTGATGGTCGTAAGGCTGTTGGGTGCAGATGGATTTTAAAAGGAAGACGGACAATGATGGTAAGTGTCACCATTAAGAAAGCTCGACTTGTCCTTAAGATGTCTTCTGACAAGTTCAAGGAGTTGACTATGATGAGACTTTCTCACTCGTAGCGATGCTAAGAGTCTGTTGGAATTATATTAGTAGTTACTGCATTATTTATGAAATCTTGCAGATAGGATGTCAAAACATTGTTTCCTCGACGATTTTCTTGAGGAAAGGTTGTATGTGATACAACCAGAAGGTTTTGTCAATCCTGAAAGATGCTAACAAGTATGCAAAGCTCCAGCAATCCTTCTAAGGACTGGAGTAAGCATCTCGGAGTTGGAATGTACACTTTGATGAGATGATCAAAGATTTTGGGTTTATAGAAAGTTTATGAGATACTTGTATTTCCAAAGAAGTGAGTGGGAGCACTATAGATTTTTGATGAGTATATGTTGTTAACATATTGTTGATCATAAATGATGTAGAATTTCTGGAAAGCATACAGGGTTATTTGAAAAGTGTTTTTCAATGGAAAACATGGATTAAGCTACTTGAACATTGAGCATCAAGATCTATAAGGATAAATCAAAAACGCTTAATAGTATTTTCAAATGAATACATACCGTGACAAGATTTTGAAGGAGTTCAAAATAGATCAGCAAAGAAGGAGTTCTTGGCTGTGTTACAAGGTGTGAGTATTGAGTAAGACTCAAGACCTGACCACGGCAGAAGAGAGAGAAAGGACGAAGGTCGTCCCCTATGCTTTAGACGTAGGCTCTACAGTATGCTATGCCGTGTACCGCACCTGAAGTGTGCCTTGCCATGAGTCAGTCAAGGGGTACAAGAGTGATCCAGGAATGGATCACATGACATCGGTCGAACTTATCCTTAGTAACTAGTGGACTAAGGAATTTTCTCGATTATGGAGGTGGTAAAAGAGTTCGTCCTAAAGGGTTACGTCGATGCAAACTTTGACACTAATCCGGATGACTTTGAGTAGTAAACCGGATTCGTATAGTAGAGCAGTTATTTGGAATAGCTCCAAGTAGCGCATGGTAGCTGCATCTACAAGATGACATAGAGATTTGTAAAGCACACACGGATCTGAAAGGTTCAGACCCGTTGACTAATAACCTCTCTCACAAGCGAGATATGAACAAACCCCATGGGTGTTGGATTCATTACATTCACATAGTGATGTGAACTAGATTATTGACTCTAGTGCAAGTGGGAGACTGTTGGAAATATGCCCTAGAGGCAATAATAAAGTGGTTATTATTGTATTTCCTTGTTCATGATAATTATCTATTGTTCATGCTATAATTGTATTAACTGGAAACCGTAATACATGTGTGAATACATAGACCACAACATGTCCCTAGTAAGCCTCTAGTTTACTAGCTCGTTGATCAATAGATGGTTATGGTTTCCTGACCATGGACATTGGATGTCATTGATAACGGGATCACATCATTAGGAGAATGATGTGATGGACAAGACCCAATCCTAAGCATAGCACAAGATCGTGTAGTTCGTTTGCTAAGAGCTTTTCTAATGTCAAGTATCATTTCCTTAGACCATGAGATTGTGCAACTCCCGGATACCATAGGAATGCTTTGGGTGTACCAAACGTCACAACGTAACTGGGTGGCTATAAAGGTGCACTACAAGTATCTCCGAAAGTGTCTGTTGGGTTGGCACGAATCGAGACTGGGATTTGTTACTCCGTATGACGGAGAGGTATCTCTGGGCCCACTCGGTAATGCATCATCATAATGAGCTCAATGTGACTAATGAGTTAGCGACGGGATCATGCGTTACGGAACGAGTAAAGAGACTTGCCGGTAACGAGACTGAACGAGGTATTGGGATACCGACGATCGAATCTCGGGCAAGTAACATACCGATAGACAAAGGGAATTGTATTCGGGATTGATTGAATCCTCGACATCGTGGTTCATCCGATGAGATCATCGTGGAACATGTGGGAACCAACATGGGTATCCAGATCCCGTTGTTGGTTATTGGCCGGAGAACGTCTCGGTCATGTCTGCATGGTTCCCGAACCCGTAGGGTCTACACACTTAAGGTTCGGTGACGCTAGAGTTGTTATGGGAAATAGTATGTGGTTACCGAAGGTTGTTCGGAGTCCAGGATGAGATCCTGGACGTCACGAAGAGTTCCGGAATGGTCCGGAGGTGAAGATCGGTATATTGGACGAAGGGTATTGGAGTCCGGAAGTGTTCCGGGGGTACCAGGCTATGGCCAGCATGTCCGAAATGGGTTTCGGAGGCCCCGACAAGCGTTGGGGGGCCTTATGGGCCAAGGGGAAGGGGCAAACCAGCCCAGTAAGGGGCTGTGCGCCCCTCCCAACCCCTCTCATGTAACCAGGAAAGGTGGGGGCGCCTCCCCTAGGGCAGCCGCCCCTCCTGGCTTGGGGGGCAAGTCTCCTAGGGGTGGGGGCGCCCAAAACCCATCTAGGTTTTCCCCTTGGCCGCCGCCCCTCCCCTAGGGAACCCTATGGCGCCTCCTCCACCCCCTTCCCCCTATATATAGGGAGGGAGAGAGAGGGCAGCCGCAACCCTTCCCGGGCGCAACCCTCTCCTCCTCCAACACCTCTTCCTCTTCCATAGTGCTTGGCAAATCCCTGCCGGAGAACCACGAGCTCCACCACCACCACGCCGTCATGCTGCCGGAGCTTTCCCTCAACTTCTCCTCTCCCCTAGTTGGATCAAGAAGGAGGAGACATCCCCGGGCTGTATGTGTGTTGAACGTGGAAGCGCCGTCCTTTCGGCGCTAGATCGGATCTTCCGCGATTTGAATCGCCGCGAGTACGACTCCATCAACCACGTTCTTGTAACGCTTCTGCTTAGCGATCTTCAAGGGTATGAAGATGCACTCCCTCTCTCTCGTTGCTAGTATCTCCTAGATTGATCTTGGTGACACGTAGGAAAATTTTGAATTATTACTACGTTCCCCAACAGGCGCCGATGTAGGTCACGTCGCCCAAGAGAAAACAATACTAGCAACGGAGGTGATACTACTCCGGACAACAAAGACCCTGTTGAGGCAGGATCCGAACAGGAGGACCAGGAAAGCGGGCAAGATAGCCCCGATGAACAGGTCATGTTCGGAGACTCGGAGGATAGCAATTATCTTCCCCTCTCCGAGGAAGAGGAGAGCCTCGACAATGAAGAATTCATTGTGCCGGAGGAACCTCTCGAGCAGGAGCGCTTTAAACACCGGCTAATAGCCACAGCAAGGAATCTAAGGATAAAGCAGCTGCAGCTTCAAGCAAGCCAAGATGTTCTCAATGATAAATGGACCGAGGTCCTAGTCGCCATAGAATACGGCCCTAGTGGCCCGGACAAAAGCCACCCCAAATGCAGGTGGCTCCCTCCACATGATGGCAAGGCGCTGGAGCCCGTTCCACCGTCGAATAATGCGTCAGGTCGACCACAGTTCGGTCCGGATAAAGCAGCAGCCCAAGCAGAATACCATACCAACCAATCCGGCCGCAAGAACAAGACGGTTCGGGAAAACAATGGCGACATCCGCCAAAGTTTAGTGGGCGGAGCAGGACAGACAAGATCGACGTACAGATCCCGGGGATATGCCCCGACCGGTTATGATGGTCAATCAGCCGGACTCAACCAAGCCAACCACGCCCGAAGCCGTCAACGGCATCCAAAGGAGGTGCTTCACAGTGTGGCCCAACATAGAGGAGCCACGCACCCGCTTTGCTTCACCAACGAGGTAATGGAGCATGAATTTCCAGACGGGTTCAAACCCATCAACATCGAATCATACGATGGAACAACAGATCCCGCAGTATGGATTGAGGACTATCTCCTCCATATCCACCTGGCTCGCGGAGACGACCTTCATGCCATTAAATACCTACCTCTCAAGCTTAAGGGGCCAGCACGGTACTGGCTAAACAGTTTGTCAGAAAATTCTATTGACAGCTGGGAAGATTTGGAGGACGCCTTTCGTAACAACTTCCAAGGAATATATGTGCGGCCGCCAGATGCCGACGACTTAAGTCATATTGTCCAACAGCCCGGCGAGTCAGCCAGGGAGCTCTGGACCAGGTTCTTAGTCAAAAAGAACCAAATTGTCGACTGTCCGGACGTGGAAGCCCTCGCGGCCTTCAAACATAGCGTCCGGGATGAATGGCTAGCACGCCACCTCGGGAAGGACCTAAATCCATGACCGCCCTTACCGCTCTAATGACTCGCTTTTGTGCGGGAGAAGACAACTGGCTCGCTTGTAAAAGCAACAGCACCAGCGACCCGGGCACTTTCGAAACCCGAGACGGCAACGGCAAGCCACGACTAACCGAACACAACAGTCGCAACAATAATGAAAGATTATGCGACATAGCGGTCAACGCCGGATTTCACAATCCGAAGCCCGGTCAATGGAAGAAGCCATTTAAGGCCAGCCAGGATGGACCATCTGCCCTCGACAGGATACTAGACCGACCTTGTCAGATTCACGGTCACCCTGATAAGCCAGCCAATCACACCAACAAAAACTGTTGGGTCTTTAAGCAGGCAGGCAAACTTAATGCCGAATACAAGGGGAGGAGGCCACCAAGCGATAAAGACGACGGAGCGGTTCGCCAGCCTAACACCAGGGGCCAGAAACAGTTTCCCTCCGATGTTTGACCACTACCAGAGCGGAAATAGCAGTTCGGCTTCCGCCACCCACCCACTATGCTGGCAAGATCTACACCACGCGTACATCACTACGCGCTCAAGATACCATGGGCATCGGCGGCAGCACAATACGGGCACCCCTGCAAACATTCCCGTAACGTTTTTTATCCGTTTTCATCACTTTTCTTTATTATAAACAGGTGACCAACAGGACATCACCTACAACGGACTCTATCGAAGCTCGGATCCGTACACTCACCTAAGGGGCTACTTCCGTTAGGATTCCCCTCCCAGAGGACGGGCGGCGCAGACGTGCGACAGTAGGTCCAAAATAGCTTTTTGTAGACCGCACTCTTTATTTTGAGCCTATACTATGCCCTTTTTCTTCCGTTCCCGACCCCGAGCATGTCAAATAGCCGGGTTGTGGTTTTTATTTTTTATATATGAATTTATCACTGGCATATTGCTCCACTCCTAGTAAACTTTATCCGAGCTAATTTTAAAATACTCTTGTTACAATGAGTACGGCCGCAACGGTTGTGTCACAAGACGCGTCTCGGCATAACATGCCAGAGGCCCGGTATGGGAACAAATGAGTCGCCAATAAAAGTCCGAACAGCTCTATAGCGTACTTCGGCGTCGCAAGTTTGGCCTTATATGCATCAGCTCCGAATCATTGTCTTTGGTCAATAGTTGGGTTGCCCGGCTCCTGTGCTTGCTACCCTACGTTCCGCTCTATCGGCTAGGGTAGTAAAGGGAGAACTATTGCGATTGTGCCCTGGCTTTGACCGGATGAGCACCTCGGTAGAGAAAGCCGAAAACTGACTGTCATGATGCGGCGAGAGCTGGTCAACCACTTGACAACTTATTCGAATCTTTAGCGATTCTCCGTGTTACACGAAGGATCTTTTTCAGATCAAAACATGTAAGGCACAATATTACGATATGCCGCATACATACCAGGGGCTATGTGGTAGCCCCACCATAAAACTCCTATGGCTAAGTGAAAGTGTTAACGCCCTATAGTCCGATTGCCTGGTTCGCTGCATTATCACCTCCTTTATGGACCAAGACGTTGGATAAAGAGTGATTCAATGGCTTTCTGAACACCCCCGTATTTCCTACGAGGGGGCTGAAGCCGACGACTGGAAAACTTTCAAATTACATTAAAACGGCCGCACAGGAGGAATACAAGCTTTTGAGCAAAAAATAGATTAACTATAAAGTTGTCTATTACAACCCTTGTACACATCACTCGAATATTATGTCTTTCGAGCATTGACCCTCTATCAAGCGGGCGGCCTATAGGACGTCTCCAAAATGATGCTCCGGTTCCGGACGGTCCTTGCCTTTGGGTGGACTCTTCGTCGCAACATCGATGGCCTTCATCTTCCCCCAGAATGCTTTGACTCGGGCGAAGGCCATCCGTGCACCTTCAATGCACGCCGACTGCTTCACAACGTCGATACGCGGCACCGCGTCAACAAGCCGCTGTACCAGGCCGAAGTAACTACTCAAAACAGGTTCAGTCGGCCACAAACGGACTACGACGTTCTTCATGGCAGCGCCGGATATCCTATGCAGCTCGGCCCACTGGGACATCTGTTCATTCAGCAACAGAGGGCGCTTCAACGCACCAAATTGCGACCAGAAAAGCTTCTCCGTTGCATACCCCTCTCGCGCCTGATAAAACTGCGCCGCATCGAAAGAACTCTTCGGCAAGTCTAAAAAATCGTCCGGAGAACTCCATACTTGGTTAAGCCGAGCATAGTTCGGATCACCGAACTTAGCCTATAGCAAAAAGGTCTTGCCAGCCACAATCTCCCAGCTTGCCGGATCTCCTCACGGGCTGCTCTGGATTCAGACCGTGCTCCCCTCGCCTCTCGTAAGGCCTTGTCAAGTTCAGCCGTTTTGGCTTCATTTTCCTTCTCAAGAAGTTTACAGCGGCCAGCCGCATTCTCTAACTCGCGTGCCATGGTGGACATTGCCTCCTTGTCCTGGCGCCGCGCGGCTTGTTCGGCCTTCAATTCAGCCGATGCCTTTTCGGCAGCCGCATTACTAAACCGGGCCTGCTCCTTGGCCCAGGCTAGCTCCACCCGAAGGGCTTCCATGGCTGCAGCACCATCTGCATTGATGCACATTTCACATCAAACTCTCTTCAGAGTCAGGCTTATATTACAAGCATATTGGTGTAAGGAATGCTCGAAATATATACCTTGCGAGTCGTCAAGTCGCCTGTTGATCAAAGCAATTTCATCCTCCACAATATCCAGCTTTCGCTGCAGTTCGGTTACCTCTGAATTTGGGGCAGTCGCAGGAGGGGAGACAGCCTGCATTCCAAATTAAACCAAGGTTAGTACCTGAAAATATCTTTTCGATCCTCCGATCACTTCCTTTGGAAGGCGATCCGAGTCTCAGGGGCTACTGCATACACAACAGGTGCATTCTGTCAATATTATTCAATTGGCAACATTACATCACAAACCTCAAAACCTCTCAGATGGCTCGTAAAGGCCTCGTTCAACCCGCTCTTCGCGGATACAACTTTTTCGACCACCGTAACCATTAAGGCATGGTGCTCCTCTGAAACGGACGCTCGTCGCAGCATGTCCGTCAGCGTCTCCGGCACTCCTGGGTCTTCGGACACCGCTGCCGGAGCACGACATTCCTTTGAAGGAATCCGCTTACCCGCCTCCAGCATTGACTCCAGCTGTAAACCAGACAGTTCGGTGCCGTCATTCTTGGTCCCCGAACCATGAGTGACAGAGGCACCACCTTCGGGTAGCTCCTTCCTCGTTTCCTGCGTTACTTGCCGGTTGGGAGGAGCCCTCCGGGACGACACCTCGAGATCATCCGCCCTGTTAGGCGAGGAGGCCGGAGAAGGCGTGTCACTCTCCATCATCTCCGGAAGAAGGTCTCCCGAGGAGGAGGACGATTGAGAAACACCAGGCGTTAACCTGCGAGGATGCACATATGTTGGAGGGTTATTTCAGTAATAAGAATGAGGTATGGTTAAAGTGCCCTGCTCCACTTACGGTCTGGCCGGAGGTTCGTCCTCATCATCAAGCTCAACGACGACATCGCTTGCCCAGCCCAAGCCGCCCGACGATGGCATTTTCCCTTTCTTGGAAGGCTTCCCCTCCTGACCTCCAGAGGCGGCCCTCTTCTTGCCATGAAGTGCCCCCTCCACGCCTTTGCCCCTGGGCAAAAGGGTTTCGGTTTCCCCGAACACAGCGCCTAAATCTCCCTTAGGATGGGCATCTCCTCTAGGCTCCCCGCTCTCGCCCCCTCTGTAGACACCAGGTACGGTGTCGGGATCAACATCCGCGTCAGTAGGGCAGACGCAGGGTCTTCGGGAAGGGGCGCCGGACACCAAATTAACACCACTTTCTTTGTCCAGTCCTGTATAAGGGCAGGTTGTTTAGTGTCTTGTCAAGAGATGTTTGAATGAAAGGTGTGCGGGGATTGAATACTTACCGGAGTGTCCGGATGATTGCAGTCGAGGCCGACGTCTTCGGCGGTGTCCGGCCATTGCTCTCGCTCCCCGAAATATAACTTCGACATTCCTTCGTGCGTAGTACCGAAGAAGTGCTGAAGAGTCCGCCACCCTTCTGGATTGAACTCCCATATACGGAGAGGCCGCCGTTGACACGGCAGGATCCGGCGAACCAGCATTACCTGAACGACGTTCACAAGATCGATGCCCTTCTCGGTAAGGCTTCGGATGCGACCTTGCAGAGTCTGCACCTCATTAGCGGATCCCCACTCCAACCCCTTGCTGATCCATGAAGCAAGCTGAGTCGGAGGGCCGGGTCGAAACGCAGGCGTAGCCACCCACTTGGAGCCCCGCGGCTCGTTGACATAAAACCACCCCTGCTGCCATAGTTCGGAAGACTCTGCGAAGGATCCTTCAAACCAAACCGCGCTGGCAAGCTTGTTTATTACAACGCTGCCGCACTCTGCCTGCTCCCCCTCTATCACCCGCGGCCTCACACCAAAGGTCTTGAGCCACAAATCAAAGTGCGGAGGAGTCCGGAGGAAGGCCTCACACGTGACGATGAATGCCGATATGAGAAGAATAGAGTCCGGGGCCAGATCGTGAAAATCTAGCCCATAGTAGAACATGAGCCCCCGGACGAAGGGGTTAAGCGTGAACCCTAACCCATGGAGGAAGTGGGACACAAATACTACCCTCTCACCGGATTTGGGGGTGGGAATAATCTGCCCCTCGGCAGGAAGCCGATGAAGGATTTCTGGGGTCAGGTACCTCGCTACGTGGAGCTTCGCAGTATCCTCCTCCGTGACGGAAGAGGCCACCCACCGGCCTGAACGGCTGGACCCGGACATGATTGGGGCTGGTGGTGATTAGAACTCGAGGGCTAGAACTCGAGGTGGTTGGGGTTGAGGAAGAAGCAAGCACGGAAGAAGAAGACAAGTCTGGGTCCCTATATGAAGGCCCAGAATATCGAGCGTCCCCTCCTGGGTCTTGAAACTTACCTATCCCCAAAGAGTTGTACCCAGGGGACGGTTGGGTTACCCATACCTACATTATCGAAAATCCCGCGAATAAGGGGACACGATCTCTGCTTTGACAAAACGTGCCAATAAAACCGCTTCCCGAGACGTGGGGCGACTGGCTAGCTAATGGTTGGAAATAATAACCGGGCAGGCGTGATACAATGTCATAAACAGTTGTTAGCAGATTGAACTCGTGGAGTATTGTATTTTCTGCAAATTATATACACAGGTCCGGATACAATCGTCACATCCGAAGACTATCCTGGAGTTCGGAAGAAGGGAACCCGCCTTGCAATGCCGAAGACAATCTGCGCGCCGGACTCCTCGTCATTGAAGCCAGGTTCATGGGCTACTGAGGGAGTCCTGGACTAAGGGGTCCTCGGGCGTCCGACTTGTTATCCATGGGCTGGACTGATGGGCTGTGAAGATACGAAGGCCGAAGACAATACCCGTGTCCGGATTGGACTCTACTTGGCGTGGAAGGCAAGCTAGGCGACCTATTATGAAGACTTCCTCCTATGTAACCGACCTCATGTAACCCTAGATCTCTCCGGTGTCTATATACACCGGAGAGCATAGTCCGGATAGGACAGATTCATTACCATATTCACATAGGCTAGACTTCTAGGGTTTAGCCATTACGATCTCGTGGTAGATCAACTCTTGTAACACTCATATTCATCAAGATCAATCAAGCAGGAAGTAGGGTATTGCCTCCATAGAGAGTGCCCAAACCTGGGTAAACATCGTGTCCCCCGTCTCCTGTTACCATCGATCCTAGACGCACAGTTCAGGACCCCCTACCCGAGATCCGCCAGTTTTGACACCGACAACGAGTCCTCGTTATCTTAAGATAAACATTATAACCCAGCAACAGACCTTGCCGTCCTCCTGCTCTATAGCTCGACTACACTCACGCCCTTGGCAGAGGTAGGGGCAAAGTAGGATTAGGCCCTTCGCCCGTTCCCTTCCCACCGCGCTACGACCAAGTTTGGTCCAAAGTAAGGTTTTTGGACACGGGAAAGAGGGATCATGATGGTATAAGAGTGAGCGAAGTCTCGTACGTTCAAGTTTCATACGGAAGTAGGGAGTGGGGGATGAAAGACTGATCTGATTTTGCAGCTCCCGACAATCTTGGCTTGCCGTGGTCGGGTCTTTGGATCTGCGGCCCCTGGCAACCTTGGCTTGCCGGGGTCGGGGCGCCGGCCTGTTCTCTTTCCTCCAAACAGCTCAGCAGAAATGTCCATGCACCCTGTGAACCAAAAAGGACGGGAAGGAACAGAGAGACGCACACTCGACCTCTATGCTAGGGGTTAGTTGCCGCTAAGCACTATCAACCCTAACCGAGAGAGAGACTCAACCTAGCATGCATGCTAAAACTTAGGGCGCCAGCGCTTCATTTATTTATGCTTTGGGTCTGCGCCTGGCTTTGCACAAAGTGTTACATGCCTTGCCAGCAAGGCTTGTACAAAAGGTGGTCTACCGGGGAGCCCGGCAACCGCGCCTTACGGGTAGAACTTGCGAAGATGTTCGATGTTCCAGGAATTAGTCACTGGAATACCATCTTTGATCTCCAGGCAAACTGCACCGGGCCTGGTGACTCGTATTACCCGATAAGGGCCTTCCCACTTCAGCGTCAACTTGTTGGAATTCTTGGCCGACTGAACGCGCTGAAGAACAAGGTCGCCTTCCTCAAAGCTTCGGGCATGAACCTTGCGGCTATGGTAGCGGCGCAAGGCTTGCTGGTAGCATGCTGCTCGCACAGCCGCCCGAAGACGATCTTCCTCAAGGAGCGTTGCGTCATCTTGCCGCAATTGCTCTTTCTCAAGCTCATCATAAGCGAGCACTCGGGGTGACCCATATGTGAGTTCCGTGGGGAGAACTGCTTCCGCCCCGTAAATGAGGGAGAAGGGTGTCTGGCCGGTGGCTCGATTTGGTGTCGTTCTGATTGACCAAAGAACCGTCGACAATTCATCAATCCAGCGCCTTCCGCACTTATGTAGCCTGTCAAAAGTCCTTGTCCGGAGGCCTCGCAGTACTTCAGCATTTGCCCTCTCCGCCTGGCTATTGCTCCAAGGATGCTCAGCAGAAGCAAAACATACCTTGCTGCTGAGGTCTTAAATGTATTGCATGAAGGTGCGGCTTGTGAACTGCGTGCCGTTGTCGGTGATGACTCAGTTTGGTACACCAAAACGGCAGACTAGCCCCTTGAAGAACTTGACGGCTGATTGTGTTGTCACCTTTCTCACTGCTTCCACCTCTGGCCACTTTGTGAACTTGTCGATTGCAACATACAAGTACTCAAAGCCCCCGACAGCATGGGGGAAGGGGCCTAGTATGTCGAGCCCCCAGACCGAGAATGGCCAGGAAAGAGGGATTGTTTGGAGAGCTTGAGCTGGTTGATGAAGCTCCTTTGAATGGAACTAACACGCTTCACACTTGGTTACTAGTGCCATTGCATCTTGGAGGGTAGTGGGCCAGAAGAAACCTTGCTGGAATGCCTTGCCGGCAAGGGCCCTCGACCCTATGTGCAAGCCACATATGCCTTTGTGTATCTCTGCCAACAGCTCTAGTCCTTCCTCCTAGGGAATGCACTTCAATTTCACACCGTTTGGTCTTTTTCTGTACAGAACATCGTCGACGAACTGATACTTGGCAGACCGACGGGCTACTTTCTCCGCTTCTTCCAGCTCCTCAGGGAGTTCCCCTGTTTGGAGAAAACGAACAGTATGTTGTGCCCATGCCGGAGCCTGAGGCTTGACAACAAGGACTAAAGGCATCTCTTCTGCCATGGGGGCGGCTGTCTCCACGGCTAGGGCTTGACGCCCTGCCGGAGTCTGTTGCCCCATGGGAGGCTCAGCGTCCCCGGCAACATTTCTGCCGGCGGCTCCTGGGAGCTCGGCAGGAAAGTACTTGCTGGGACCTGATTTCCTCTGCTTGTTCCGCTCTGTCGATGGTTCAATGGATGGTTGAGTTAGTCGAAGCACAAAGGTACCTGGTTCCACAGGCAGTTTGAGGGCAGCGCGTTTCGGCAAGTTGCCGGCGATGCCATTCTCCACTCGGGGAACATGCTCCGCTTGTATACCATCAAAACGCTCCTCCAGCTTCCTCACTTCATCTACGTAGGCCTCCATCAACAGGCTCTGGTAATCCTTGTTAACTTGCTTGACGACAAGCTGTGAATCACCCTTGACGATGAGCTTCTTGATTCCGAGGTCTGCCGCGATCCTGAGACCGGCAAGCAACCCCTCGTATTCGGCAGTGTTGTTTGTTGACATCTCCCTGGGAAAGTGCATCTGGACTACATACTTGAGGTGCTCTCCGGTGGGTGCAACGAGCAGCACACCAGCACCGGCGCCTTGCGGCGAGAAAGCCCGATCAAAGTACATAATCCAGTCGTGACTTGTTTCCTTGCCGGGGAGAGTGGTCTCCTGGATCTCTTCGTCAAGCGTTGAGGTCCATTCTGCAATGAACTCTGCCAAGACTCTACTCTGGATTGTCGAAGTGCTTTCAAACTTCAGACCAAAGCTTGACAGTTCCAAGGCCCACTCCACAATCCTCCCGGTTGCGTCTGGGTTATGCAATATCTGTTGCAATGGGAGGCGGGTGATGACGGTGAGCTCGTGTGCTTGGAAGTAATGACGCAGCTTCCTCGAGGCCATAAGGAGGCCAAAGGGCAATTTCTGCACACCGGAGTACCTTGATCTAGCCCCCTGCAAGAGGGAGCTGACAAAGTAGACCGGGTGCCGCATCATCTTCTTCTTCTGCACTCCTTCATTTGGTTGCGTCGCTTCTGCTCTGGTGGCGTTAGATTCTATCGGGCGCTCTGCCTTGCCACTGGTCAGCCCTGCTGTTGCTATTACTTCCGCATTGACCTCCCTCTGTGCCACTAGCGCAGCACAGACCACTTGATTTGTTGCCGCTAGATATAGCAGCAATGGCTCTTGTGGTTTAGGCGCAACCAGTATTGGCGTAGAGGAGAGGTATTTCTTCAAATCATGCAGCGCTGCTTCGGCCTCTGGGGTCCATTCCACTGGGCCCACCTTTTTCAAGATTTTGAAAAAGGGAAGGGAGCGCTCAGCAAACTTGGAGATGAATCTGCTCATGGCGGCAACACAGCCAGCAAGCCGACGCACATCCTTGATCCGCCTGGGCGCCTCAATCTGCTCAATGGCCTTGATCTTGTCTGGATTCGCCTTGATCCCACGCTGTGACACAAAGAACCCGAGAAGTTTGCCGGACGGAACGTCGAAGACACACTTCTCAGGGTTCAGCTTGAGGTTGATCTTGCGCAAATTTGCAAACGTCTCTTCTAAGTCTTGTATGAGTGTTGCCTTGCCTTTGGTTTTGACCACTATGTAATCCATATAAGCTTCCATATTTCTATGTAGCTGAGGTTTAAAACCAATTTGGACTGCTCTTGCAAATGTTGAACCAGCGCTCTTCAACCTGAAAGGCATTCGCATAAAACAATACGTACCACATGGGGTGATGAACGCGGTCTTTTCTTCGTCTTCTCTTGCCATGAAGATCTGGTGGTATCCTGAGTAGACGTCAAGGAATGACAGAAGGTCACACCCGGCAATGGAGTCCACAATCTGGTTGATGCGCGGCAAAGGGAAAGGATCTTTTGGACAAGCCTTATTGATGTCCGTGTAATCAATACACAACCTCCATTTCCCATCTGCCTTGCGCACCACTACCGGATTGGCCAACCATGTTGGGTGGAGCACTCCTCTGACCAAACCTGCCGCTTCCAACTTCCTGATCTCCTCTGTGATAAACTCTTGTCGCTCCAAAGCTTGCTGCCTGACCTTCTTCTTGACGGGTTGTGCATGAGGGCAGACAGCAAGATGGTGCGCAATCACCTCCCTGGGAACATCGGGGATGTCGGATGCTTGCCATGAAAACACATCGACATTTGCCCGTAGGAAGGTGACGAGCGCGCTTTCCTATTTGCTGTCAAGGGTGGAGCTTATGGTGAAAGACCCTCCCGTGCCATCCTCCTTGACGGACACCTTCTTAGTCTCTGGCGGTGCAGCCCTGGATTTCTTGCTCTTGCCGGTGGAGCTCTCTGGCATGTCCTCGACAGGAGCACAACACTCCGAAGAGGTGTGTTTGCCGGAGCGGGTGCGAGAGGTCTTGCCAGTCTTCTTCCCTCCCGGGGCTTCGGCGGTAGGAGCAAGTGTCTTGGCGGCAGTCGCTGCAACTGCTTCCCGGTAGAGTTGGTCGGCGCAGATCAGCGCGTCTTTCTTGTCGGAGGGGACGGTGATGATGGTCATCGGCCCAGGCATCTTCAGCGTGTTGTAGGCGTAATGTGAGGCCGCCATAAACTTGGCTAGTGCTGGGCGGCCGAGGATCCTGTTGTAGGGCAAGGGGATCTCGGCAATGTCAAAAACAATCCTCTCTGTCCTATAGTTCAACTCGCCTCCAAATGTAACGGGCAGCGTGACTTTACCTTTCGGCTGACTTCTTCCTGGATTGACCCCTTGAAATGTGCCCGTCGCTTCGAGGTCTCCGTCAGGAATCTGCAGTCTTTTGATCACAGCAGGCGAGATCAAGTTCAGACCGGCCCCGCCGTCTACTAGCATTTTTGTCACCTTGAGGTTGCATATTGTTGGTGAAACCAACAACGGCAAACACCCAACCGCAGTTGTGCGATTAGGGTGATCCTCGGTGTCAAAAAATGATAGGCGTGCTGGACCACTTCAGTGGCTTTTGAGCATCAAACGATGGTTCCGCCGCCGTGATCTCACGCGCCCACTGCTTGAGCTGGCGGTGAGAGGTGTGCAGCGAGGCGCCACCGTCGACGCACATGGCTTCTGTAGCTTTCTGGAACTCATGCTCGCTAGATTCGTCGTCCTCGTCATGATCGTCGTCTTCCTGCTTCTTGTCGCGGCCCCGAGCGGGCCTTTCTTGTTGATTATCCTTGCTACGGCGACCAACTTGGCCGCCACGCTTCTTGCCGGATCCTTCAGCACCATCCTGGCCCTTCTTCTTGTCCCGCCTTTCATATTCGGTTTCTGCTTCTCAGCGAGTTGCTCGACTTGTCGGCAGTTCTGGAGGTCATGGCCCTTGGTGAGATGGATCTTGTAGTACTACTTGTCGGAGCCTCCTGGCTTGTCGGCGGCCGCCAAGGCCCGGCAGGCGGCGGACCCAGCAACCTCCTTGCCGGGGTCGTCAGCCTTGGTCTTCTTGGCAGCGCCGGCATCGTCGGATCCCTCAACGGAAAGCACGGACTTGCCCTTGCGCTTCCTGTTGCGGCGTCGGCCCTTCTTCGTCGGGGCGGCGACATCTTTGTCTGTGGAGTCGGTTTCCGCACCGGCGTCTTCGCCGGGGTACTTCCTCCCCTCTTCAGCTCGAGCACATCTATCGGCCAGAACGTAAAGTTCGGCCACATCCTTGACCTTGTTCAAGTCCAGCTCTTCACGCATCTTACGGTTACGCACATTCTAATGGAATGCGCTGATGACAATGGCGGGATGAACATCCGGGATGTTGTATTGCACTCGGCTAAATCTCTGTACGTACTTGCGCAGATTTTCGCCTTCTTTCTGGGGGATGACATGCAAATCGCTTGCCTGGCCATGAGCTTGGTGGCCTCCCGTAAAGGCGCCAACAAACTCATGGCACAGATCCGACCAAGAAGAAATGTAATCCGCAGGCAAGTGCATCAACCACGACATGACATTGGGTTTAAGTGCCAACGGGAAGTAATTGGCAAGCACCTTGTCGTCGCGAGCTCCAGCCGCCTGCATCACGATGGTGTAGATGCTGAGGAACTCCGATGGGTAGTTCTTGCCATTGTACTTCTCGCCGACATCAGGCTTGAATGTGTGGTGAGTGGGCCACTGGAACCGCCGCATCTCATGGGTAAAAGCTGGGCAACCCACCACGTAAGGTAGGCCACAAGAGCCTCCCGGTGCTGGGTGGTCCATAGCGGGCCCTGCCCGCCTATCTGACTGGTGGCGCACTTCGTGCCATCGCTCGATGGTGGTTCGAGCATCTTCATGGTCTCGCTCCCGAAGAACTTGGCATTGATCGCGGAGGGTCCGTGGGTCGGTCGACTCTATGGAAATGTTATCAAGAGTGTCGTCCCGACGGACCGGCACCCGCGGTAACTGGCGTGGAGGAGGAGAATGCACCGTGGCCGCAACGCCCTCGGTCCTTCCACCACTGGCGTGCGGTGGCTCGACAGAGCGTCGGCCTGAGGGCCCCGTTGGTCGCAGCTTGTCTTTGTTGGCGATGCCGACGAGGCTTCGGATGGTGGCTCTCCACTCGTCGAGCTTTTCCGCAGCAGGAGGGAAGTCGAGGAGCAACTGCGCGCGCTAAAGCTTCTGCTGGCGTGGGTGGCGGCGAAAGCTGCGTGGACCGTGACGCGGTCCGACTTCTAACTATGTTATAAGGAGCTCTATCACGGCCTTGCAGCTGCGCGCCATTTTCGCCAGTGCCTCGGCATGCATGCTGGTCTGGCGCGTCCCGTGACTGGTGGATAGGACTCTACCAGCGGTGGCGATCGGGGTCACTGGCGTGGTGGCGCTGCTCGTCGTGCATCACCTGGGAGAGCGTGTTGCGGGCGCTGGCGTAGGCATCCTGGAAGTCGCCGCGCCACCTGTAGGTGGCACGACGCCACTCTAGGAGGGCCCCGCGCCGCCTGCGGGGGCCATGGCTCCATTTTTGGATTTAATGGCGTGCGGCCCGTCGTCTCGTGCGCGAACGACGCCGCTCGTCGGGCTCTGGCTGCCAGAGCGTCGTCAGTGCTCGCGAGCCGTGCCTCGGCTCCCACCCACGACCGCTCCGTCGCCCGCCCGCACTGGTACAGGTGGTTCGGCTCCCGATGAACCGATCGCTGTTATCTTCTTCTTAGGAGCCTTGGCGATGGAGAACTGCTACACTAACTGCTAGGCCAGATTTTCACAACTACGCCCCTACCTGGCGCGCCAGAGATGTCGGTGGAAACGACACCTATGGGATCACGGGGATCCCTTCTGCGGTTGGCGGGTGCGGGGTTGTGCAAAGAGCGGGTCTAGGAGCCAGCACAAGGAGATTTTACCCAGGTTCGGGCCGCGTAGATGCGTAATACCCTAAGTCCTGCTTTGGTGTATATTCGAGTGTTCTTGAGTTCTTGAACTAGCTATGGTGCGTGCCTCGTCCAAAAGATCTAAATCCTTCCTCAGTACGCCTCGGGCCTCCTTTTATAGTCAAAAGGGGCTGCCACAGTGGCACACAGGAGGTGGAAAGGTATACAGTGTACAAGCTTATCGCCTGTCATTACGGGACAAAACACATTAAATGCGCTCCTTAGGTGTCCCCTTGCTTTATCGGGGACGGTAACGAGGCATGTCCCGTCCGTCGCCGCTCCGTCTTGCTTCGACACGCGTCTAGGCCAACGAGGCGTGCAGCGCCACACAGGCTGGCAGGCTGCTGACATGGCGTGGTGGTAGGGTCTTCACAAAGATCTGCATGCCACCACGTAGGTGCTTGACTAGTTGGATTAGTACCCACGTACCGCCACGTGGGTACTTGCTTTAGTTGGTGGGTCGGCCGCTGAGCTGGGGCGGCAAGGCCTTGCTGCGGTCTCGCGTATATTCCCGACAAGGGTCTTGCCGGGGCCTTGCGGGTGCCTTCAGCAAGGTGCCTCGCCGGGGCCTCGTGGGCGTCCTCGGCAAGGAGCCTTGCGGTTGTCTTGTCTTCTGGTCCACATCTAGGATTTGTAGGTTCTCTATCTTCACAAAGATCTGCATGGCTTGCACTCCCCGAGCCTTGGTTCCAATGCTGTCGATGGTGTCGGAACTCTCAGGCTCAAGGGTGGCTGCAATGTCGGCGTTGGGCGAGCTGCCCCGGCAAGGCTCTTGCCGGGGCTGTGTAGGCCGCCCGAGCAAGGGTCTTGCCAGGGGAAAGCCCATCTAATGGCTCTGTCTTCTGCGCCCTTGGTTGGAGCGCTGCTCTAGTAGCCTTGCACTTCTGCTTCCCTCCTCTGCCCTGCTAAGTGTGGTCGCAGGCGTGGCTCTGACTGCCCGTGCAGAAGTAAAGGGGTACGAAGGAGAGCCCCTACTTTCGTACACTGACACACACTTTGTTAGAACCTTTAGGATTGACAAAACCTTCTTGCTGCATCATATACAACTCTTATTTAAGAAATCCATTAACACTAGTAGAAAAAGGGCCATTTGTCCCGGTTCGTAAGGCCCATTTGTCCCAGTTGTTGAACCGGGACTAAAGGGTCGTTACTAAAGCCCTAGGCCTTTAGTCCCGGTTCTTACACGAACCAGGACAGATGGGCCTCCACGTGGCCGGTGCGGCGAGCCCAGGCAGGAGGCCCTTTGGTCCCGGTTGGTGGCACCAACCGGGACCAATGGGCGTCCACGTGTCAGCAGCTGGCAAGAGCTGAGGTTTTTGTTTTTTTGAAAGGGGGTGGTTTTGGGGGGTTAATTTAGGTGTTTCATATATTGTGTTAGCTAGCTAATTAATAGAGAGAAGTGTCCTCTCTTATCGCCGTGCTTGGTTGACGCTACGTACTATACGTATAGAGCAGACTCGACATGCTAGCTAGTAAGCAAATGAAGGAAACAGAAGATCGCCATGAACATATGCATACAGAGAGAAGTGATATCGACCTCTCCTTCTCCGAGAGATTGGTCAAACAACAAGTTTTCGTATATCTATCCGACGCTACTGGCTACATATATACAATATAAGATCTCTTACAATATAATCCCCTAATTATATATGAACTCAGGTTCCACATGGTATTCTCCGTCTTTATCGATCACGTGGTCAAGAAAGAATTCCGCGAATTCCTCTTGAATTGCTCGCATGCGATCTGGTGCTAGGAGTTCATCCCGCATTCGAAACATCTAATTTGAAGAAGGGGGTCAACACATATATATGAATGAATGAAACTCAACACAAATGATGGTAATAAAATAAAATTGTGAATATTATTATTTACGCACTTCATATTGTTTGTCAGAATAGCCCCGCTCACAGGTCGTGTGGCGGATGGACTCGCAAACATAGTATCCACAGGCCACAACCACTTTACAAGAAATAGAGGTCAATCAAACTGATAAGCAAATATGCTAAATGGTATTGATGAAACTAGCGCGCGCTTGAATCACTAGCAGATGCGCGGAACATGCTAGTAATACTTACTTTCGGGTGTTTAAATTGCAGCTTCTTCGGCAGTCCTGGAGCTTTTGAGGTGAATTTTGTCCAAACCCTGCCAGACAAAGAAAACAGTTACTTGATATCAGGAAATGAACAAAGTTGCCGATATGGTGCAATAATGATCGATTTAACTTACTTCTCGAGCATTTCAGTCATGTCCGCATACTCCTGGGGATCTTTTCGTCTCGAGTCTAAGACGGTTACTAGTCCCTGCTCAAGCTTAATCTCTAGGAGAATATAGTGGAACCTGCGGGCAAATGCATAACTCATCAATTACATTACTATAACCTGGACTAATAAGGGAAAAGATGTCTACTACACAACCTTCTTCTTGTAGACGTTGTTGGGCTCCAAGTGTAGAGGTTTGTAGGACAGTAGCAAATTTCCCTCAAGTGGATGACCTAAGGTTTATCAATCCGTGGGAGGCGTAGGATGAAGATGGTCTCTCTCAAACAACCCTGCAACCAAATAACAAAGAGTCTCTTCTGTCCCCAACACACCCAATACAATGGTAAATTGTATAGGTGCACTAGTTCGGCGAAGAGATGGTGATACAACTGCAATATGGATGGTAGATATAGGTTTTTGTAATCTAAAAATATAAAAACAGCAAGGCAACTAGCGATAAAAGTGAGCACAAACGGTATTGCAATGCGTTGAAACAAGGCCTAGGGTTCATACTTTCACTAGTGCAAGTTCTCTCAACAATAATAACATAACTGGATCACATAACTATCCCTCAACATACAACAAGGAGTCACTCCAAAGTCACTAATAGCGGAGAACAAACGAAGAGATTATGGTAGGGTACGAAACCACCTCAAGTTATCCTTTCTGATCGATCTATTCAAGAGCCCGTAGTAAAATAACACGAAGCTATTCTTTCCGTTCAATCTATCATAGAGTTCGTACTAGAATAACACCTTAAGACACAAATCAACCAAAACCCTAATGTCACCTAGATACTCCAATGTCACCTCAAGTTTCTGTGGGTACGATTATATGATATGCATTACACAATCTCAGATTCGTCTATTGAACCAACACAAAGAACTTCAAAGAGTGCCCCGAAGTTTCTACCGGAGAGTCAAGACGAACGTGTGCCAACCCCTATGCATAAGTTCACAAGGTCACTGAACCCGCAAGTTGATCACCAAAACATACATCAAGTGAATCACGTGATATCCCATTGTCACCACAGATAAGCACATGCAAGACATACATCAAGTGTTCTCAAATCCTTAAAGATTCAGTCCGATAAGATAACTTCAAAGGGAAAACTCAATCCATTACAAGAGAGTAGAGGGGGAGAAACATCATAAGATCCAACTAAAATAGCAAAGCTCGCGATACATCAAGATCGTACCACCTCAAGAACACGAGAGAGAGAGAGATCAAACACATAGCTACTGGTACATACCCTTAGCCCCGAGGGTAAACTACTCCCTCCTCCTCATGGAGAGCGCCGGGATGATGAAGATGGCCACCGGTGAGCGATCCCCCCTCCGGCAGGGTGCCGGAACAGGGTCCCGATTGGTTTTTTCTGGCTACAGAGGCTTGCGGCGGCGGAACTCCGGATCTATTATGCTCCTCGATGTTTTAGGGTATATGGATATATATAGGCGAAAGAAGTCAGTCAGGGGAGCCACGAGGGGCCCACGAGGGTGGGGGGCGCGCCTAGGGGGTAGGGCGCGCCTCCCTGCCTCGTGGCTTCCTCGAAGCTTCCCTGACGTCTACTCCAAGTCTCCTGGATTGCTTCCGTTCCAAAAATAACTCCCCCGAAGGTTTCATTCTGTTTGGACTCCGTTTGATATTCCTTTTCTTCGAAACACTGAAAATAGGCAAGAAAACAGCAATTTGGGTTGGGCCTCCGGTTAATAGGTTAGTCCCAAAAATAATATAAAAGTGTCTAGTAAAGCCCATAAACATCCAAAACAGATAATATAATAGCATGAATACTTCATAAATTATAGATACGTTGGAGACGTATCAACATCCCCAAGCTTAATTCCTGCTCGTCCTCGAGTAGGTAAATGATAAAAGAAATAATTTATGAAGTGTGAATGCTAGCAGGTGCACTAGTTTGATAAATGATAATTTCAATCACCTTTTCTAGCATCATTATATGTCATAACAGTAGCTCATCTCATAAAACTTTTCATGATCAAGTAACAAACTGTTCACATGTTAAAGTATAGATCATAAACTTTCTTGAAAACTAACAAACCGTGTTATTAGTCATCGAACAATTACGATTGATCATATTTTTAGGAAGAGTCTATGTCAGAGCTTTGATTCAGCAAACTTCACATACTCTACTATCATTTAGTCTTCCATGATTGCTACCACTAAAAGCATATTTTTAGAACAAATAGTATTCATCGAACACAGAGAAAGGTAGGGGCTTAATGTTTCGCCTCCCAACCTTTTACCTCAAGGGTAATGTCAACAATAATAATGCATGATCAAATATATTTGAATGGCCATATATGCTTAGATCTTTCTCCACCACATGATGCTTGCCAACTAAAAAGTAGGTTGGAATGAGAAGGAATACTACTGACTCTTGCATAAAAGTAAAAGATAGGCCCTTCGCAGAGGGAAGCAGGGATTTGCAGAGGTGCCAGAGCTCGAAGCTAAAACAGAGATGAAAATAATTTTGAGAGGTATGCTTTCATTGTCAACATAACAACCAAGAGTTCCCAATATCTTCCATACTAGATACATTATAGGCGGTTCCCACACAGAAAGGTAAAGTTTTTACTCCCCCTCCACCAACATTCACACTCCACGGCTTGTCCGAAACAATGGGTGCCGTCCAACTATCAACATTCCTGGGGGAGTTTTGTTTAAATTATTTGTGATTTTGTTTTTGATCTTTTGATCATAGGACTGGGCATTCCAGTTACCAGACCTTTTCTCGTGAATGGTGAGCGGAGTCCACTCATCGTGAGAATAACCCACCTAGCATGGAAGATACTGACAGCACCTAGTCGCTACATGAGCGATTCGGGCATACAAAACAGATTATTATTTGAAGGTTTAGAGTTTGGCACATGCAAATTTACTTGGAACGTCAGGTAAATACCGCATATAGGTAGATATGGTGGACACTCATGGAAGGAAGTTGGTTCAAGGATTTTGGATGCACAAGCAGTTATCCCGCTTAGTACAGATATTTTGGCTAGCAAAGGAATCTAAATAGCAAGCACCACATGTCAGAGGATCCATAACAATATAACTTGTATACAAATATACCCAAGCATAATTCATTATGTTGTCTTCCTTGTCCAACTTCAACTAATTTGCTCAGGTTTGAAAATAATTAATGGGGCTCACAATCATAGAAGATGTCCAAGATAGTATATTTATATGTGAAATCTCTGTTCCTTCAATATTCTTTCATGAATTGTTCAAGTGACCAATACAATGTTTGCTAACCTTCAAAAAATTTACCACCTCTACTTCTTATATGTGAAGGCATTACTCCCCATAGGAAAGACATATGAAACATATATAATTTCAGATTTATGACATTCAAATCATTCAACCATTTACTCATAGGATATAAGTGAAGCACATGAGTAAATGACAAACTACTCCAAAAAGATATAAGTGAAGATCAATGAGTAGTTAAATAATTATGTAGCTATGTGAAGACTCTCTCTCATTTAAGAATTTCAGATCTTGGTATTTTATTCAAACAGCAAGCAAAGCTAAAGAAAATAAAATGACGCTCCAAGCAAAACACATATCATGTGGTGAATAAAAATATAGCTCCAAGTACCGATGAACGAAGACAAAAGAGGGGATGCCATCCGGGGCATCCCCAAGCTTAGGCTCTTGGTTGTCCTTGAATATTACCTTGGGGTGCCTTGGGCATCCCCAAGCTTAGGCTCTTTCCACTCCTTATTCCATAGTACATCGAATCTTTACCCAAAACTTGAAAACTTCACAACACAAAACTTAACAGAAGATCTCGTGAGCTCCGTTAGCGAAAGAAAACAAAACACCACTTCAAGGTACTGTAATGAACTCATTATTTATTGGTATTGGTGTTAAATCTACTGTATTCCAACTTCTCTACGGTTTATAAACTATTTTACTAGCCATAGATTCATCAAAATAAGCAAACAACACAAGAAAAACAGAATCTGTCAAAAATAGAATAGTCTGTAGTAATCTGTAACTAACGCAAACTTCTGGAACTCAAAAAATGCTACCAAAATAGGAAGACCTAGATAATTTGATTATTGATCTGCTGCAATTGGAATCAGTATTTTCTCACTTTATGGTGATTTTTAATAATTGTTTCCGTGAGCAGAAAGTTTCTGTCTTTTTCAGCAAGATCGAATAACTATCATCCAAGAAGATCCTATAGGTCTTACTTGGCACAAACACTAATTAAAACATAAAACCACATCTAACCAGAGGCTATATCAAATATTTATTACTAAACAGAACCAAAAAGAAAGAACAAAAATAAAAATTGGGTTGCCTCCCAACAAGCGCTAACGTTTCCCCTAGCTAGGCATGATGATTTCAATGATGCTCGCATAAAAGATAAGAATTGAAACATAAAGAGAGCATCATGAAGAATATAAATAGAACATTTAAGTCTAACCCACTTCCTATGCATAGGTATTTTGTGAGCAAACAACTTATGGGAACATGAAACAACTAGCATAGGAAGGTAAAACAAGCAAATCTTCAAGATTTTCAACACATAGGGAGGAAACTTGATATTATTGCAATATGTAGAAGCATACATTCCTCCCTCATAGTAATTTTCAGTAGAATCATGAATGAATTCAACAATATAACCAGCACCTAAAGCATTCTTTTCATGATCTACTTGCATAGAAATTTTACTACTCTCCACATAAGCAAATTTCTTCTCATGAATAGTAGTGGGAGCAAACTCAACAAAATAACTATCATGTGAGGCATAATCCAATTGAAAATTAAAATCATGATGACAAGTTTCATGGTTATCTTTATTATTTATAGCATATGTGTCATCACAATAATCATCATAAATAGGAGGCATGCTTTCATCATAATAAATTTGCTCCTCAAAACTTGGGGGACAAAAAATATCATCTTCATCAAACATAGCTTCCCCAAGCTTGTGGCTTTGCATATGATTAGCATCATGGATATTCATGGAATTCATACTAACAACATTGCAATCATGCTCATCATTCAAAGATTTAGTGCCCATAATTTTAATGCATTCTTCTTCTAACACTTTGGCACAATTTTCCTTTCCATCATACTCATGAAAGATATTAAAAAGATGAAGCGTATGAGGCAAACTCAATTCCATTTTTTGTAGTTTTCTTTCATAGACGAAACTAGTGATAAAACAAGAAACAAAAAGATTCAATTGTAAGATCTAAAGATATCCTTCAAGCACTCACCTCCCCGGCAACGGCACCAGAAAAGAGCTTGATGTCTACTACACAACCTTCTTCTTGTAGACGTTGTTGGGTCTCCAAGTGCAGAGGTTTGTAGGACAGTAGCAAATTTCCCTCAAGTGGATGACCTATGGTTTATCAATCCATGGGAGGCGTAGGATGAAGATGGTCTCTCTCAAACAACCCTGCAACCAAATAACAAAGAGTCTCTTGTGTCCCCAACACACCCAATACAATGGTAAACTGTATAGGTGCACTAGTTCGGCGAAGAGAAGGTGATACACGTGCAATATGGATGGTAGATATAGGTTTTTGTAATCTGAAAATATAAAAACAGCAAGGTAACTAGCGATAAAAGTGAGCACAAACGGTATTGCAATGCGTTGAAACAAGGCCTAGGGTTCCTACTTTCACTAGTGCAAGTTCTCTCAACAATAATAACATAACTGGATCATATAACTATCCCTCAACATGCAACAAAGAGTCACTCCAAAGTAACTAATAGCGGAGAACAAACGAAGAGATTATGGTAGGGTACGAAACCACCTCAAAGTTTCCTTTCTGATCTATGTATTCAAGAGTCCGTAGTAAAATAACACGAAGCTATTCTTTCCGTTCAATCTATCATAGAGTTCGTACTAGAATAACACCTTAAGACACAAATCAACCAAAACCCTAATGTCACCTAGATACTCCAATGTCACCTCAAGTATCCGTGGGTATGATTATATGATATGCATCATACAATCTCAGATTCATCTATTGAACCAACACAAAGAACTTCAAAGAGTGCCCCAAAGTTTCTACCGGAGAGTCAAGATGAAAACGTGTGCCAACCCCTATGCATAAGTTCACAAGGTCACTGAACCCGCAAGTTGATCACCAAAACATACATCAAGTGAATCACGTGATATCCCATTGTCACCACAGATAAGCACATGCAAGACATACATCAAGTGTTCTCAAATCCTTAAAGACTCAATCCGATAAGATAACTTCAAAGGGAAAACTCAATCCATTACAAGAGAGTAGAGGGGGAGAAACATCATAAGATCCAACTCAAATAGCAAAGCTCACGATAGATCAAGATCGTACCACCTCAAGAACACGAGAGAGAGTGATCAAACACATAGCTACTGGTACATACCCTCAGCCCCGAGGGTAAACTACTCCCTCCTCCTCATGGAGAGCGCCGGGACGATGAAGATGGCCACCGGTGAGGGATCCCCCCTCCAGCAGGGTGCCAGAACAGGGTCCCTATTGATTTTTTGTGGCTATAGAGGCTTGCGGCGGCGGAACTCCCGATCTATTCTGCTCCTTGATGTTTTTAGGGTATACAGATATATATAGGCAAAAGAAGTCGGTCAGGGGAGCCACGAGGGGCCCACGAGGGTGGGGGGCACGCCTAGGGGTAGGGCGCGCCTCCCTGCCTCGTGGCTTCTTCGAAGCTTCCCTGACGTCTACTCCAAGTCTCCTGGATTGCTTCCGTTCCAAAAATAACTCTCCCGAAGGTTTCATTCCGTTTGGACTCCGTTTGATATTCCTTTTCTTCGAAACACTGAAATAGGCAAGAAAAAACCATTTGGGCTAGGCCTCCGGTTAATAGGTTAGTCCTAAAATAATATAAAAGTGTCTAGTAATGCCCACAAACATCCAAAACAGATAATATAATAGCATGAATACTTCATAAATTATAGATACGTTGGAGACGTATCAGGAAACCGAATATGCACAAGACAGTAGCACTCGAAGTTGTATAGAAAGAGTATTATATCTTTGTTTTCATTTATTACCAACGATCATAGCAAGTTGGCCTCGGTCTCTCTGGCCTTAAATTAAACCGTATATGCATCTATTAGATTTGTGTTAGTGAACCCAATATCACCGATTTGTCTTTTCTTCAATTCGGCGATCTTCAATCTGCATAATATAGTGAGGATAATTATAAATACATGCAATGAAAGAGCTGACCTATATATAGAGACTTAATGACAGAAGTAGTACTTACAGACAGTAGCAAGTGACCGTTAATTTATCGAGGGCATGTTGATTGAAAAACTGGAAGAGCACCTCAAATGGAACATTCAACGGATCAATTCCAACGAGGTCATGCTCCTCTTTAACTCTTAGCGTCAAAATATTCCTCCCCCCAGACTCTCTGCAGGTTTTCATGTACCAATCATGGAATCTTTGCATCATCGTTATTAGAGATCTTTCAACTTTGACGAGAGGCTTCCCGTACTCGTATCTGTGTTCGTCCACCTCCAAGAAATCATAATGTACATCGTCGGGCAGGTAGTCTCCAAGATTGGTATAACCGGGCACCATCCTTGGATCATTAGCAACAATATCACTAGACACCTTGAGCGGGCGGCACAATTGGTTCGATTGTTCTCCGAGCTGGGCAATTTTTTTCCCAGCTCGTCGTTCTTTTAACCTTTGATCACTGATAGTACTTCCCGACCGCTCCGCTTCGATAATGACCTTTCAATAATGCGCTCATAGTTGCCTTTCGGCGGAGACTTTGGTGGTTTCTTCAGGGCAGCCAGAGTGCGCTTCGCTTTCACCGGATCTATCTTCTCCTCCGGAGGTGGATGTTTCTTTGCTTTCACCCCTTCAAAGAAGTTCGTCACTTCAGCTTGCACGATCTTCGCGTTTTCCTCCAGGGTCCTCTCGTATGGTAACTTCTCTGGAGTCTTCAGAGAAGGACCGAATCTGTATTGCCTCCCGCCTCTGGCTGTACTGCTAGACGCCGGAGCAGACGGAGCGACTGCGGCTGTCTTCTTTCCTTTCTTACGAGGTGGAGGAGAAGGACTACGACGCGCCGGAGCAGCCAGAGCGGCGGTGGGTCTCTTCCGCCCTTGCTAACAAGGCGGAGAAGGAGGAGGCTGGCTGCTCGGGTGCTTCAGCGCAAGCGGAGAAGGAGGCGGAGTGCCGCCACGCGCCGGAGAAGGAGGCTGAGTGCCCTCATTACTCACCGGAGGAGGAGGCTGATGAGGAGGCGGAGTGCCCTGACTCGCCGGAGGAGGAGGAGGAGGCGGAGGCGTCCAGTTCGGAAGGTTGATGAGCTCCTTCCTCCATAGGCATGGAGTCTTCAGAGAAGAACCCAGCCGAGTCTCCCTTCACCCGTAGGGTGGTCAAGCTCGAGGTCCTCAAATCCGTCTGTTATTTCATCCACCATCACCGTAGCATATCGTTCTGGAATCAGCCAACAGTGATAGGTTGCGCCAGGTTCAGGAGGTGCAATAGAGCCAACAGCCGCCTTGACTTTCAATTTCATCCATTGCGTCATAAGGTGGCAATGTTGAGACTTCGTGATAGCATCCACGGGGTAGCTAGCAGGAGCCGTGAAGACAGGCTCGTGCTGAAGCAGCTCGGTGGAAGCCACGCTTCTTCTTCGCTGAGATGGCGGGGTAGCTTCGGGGGAAGCTTCGGCAGGTTGTTTCCTGCGATTTTCTTCTCGTTCCTCTATCGCTTGTACCCTTGCATGCAGCGCCTGCAGTTGGGTATGCTCCACTTTCTTCCTCCTCTCCTGGCATTTGTAACCGTCTGCGTCCGAAAACCCAGCCTTCCACGGAACGGAGCCTGGCGTGCCTCGTGTCCGTCCAGGGTGCTCAGGATTCCTGAGGGCCATTGTGAGCTCGTCGTTCTCTCTGTCTGGAACGAACGTCCCTTGCTACGCTGCCTCGATATACTCCTGAAGCCTCGTGACGGGTATTCGCAGTTGCTCGTTCGTCCAAACGCACTTCCCTGATACAGGGTCCAAGGTTCCACCAACCCCGAAGAACCAAGTCCGGCAACGGTTTGACCAGTTCAATGTCTCTGGTTTGACCCCTTTACCAACCAGGTCATTCTCAGCCTTGGCCCACAATGGTCGGGCTTTGAGGTAGCCACCTGACCCCGTGCGATGGTGATGCTTCTTCTTCGCAGCATTTTTCTTGTTTGTCGCTGACATCTTCTTACTCTTGTCCGATGTCTTGTGGGCCACAAATGCGGGCCAGTGATCTTTGATCTTCTCATACCGGCCGGTGAATTCTGGTGTCTTTTCTTTGTTGACAAACGATGTTTTCAGCTCATTCTTCCACCTCTTGAACAGTTCTGCCATCTTCTTAAGAGCATGAGACTTGATCAATTGCTCTTTATCTGGCTTCTTCGGATCCTCCTCTAGCGGTAGGGTGAAATTTGCCTTCAGCACGGTCCAAAGATCATCTTTCTGCATATCGTCGAGATAAGACACCTCAGGGTCTCCCTTCTTAGGCTTTAACCATTGGTGGATACTGATCGGGATCTTGTCGCCAACAAGAACCCCGCACTGAGAAGCAAATGCTTCCTTTGTACGGATGGGTTCAATCGGCATGCCATCGCGTGCGATTGCTGTGATCTCAAACCTTTCATCCGAGCACAACTTTTTCTTCAGGCCTCGTCTCTTTACCAAAGTTGTGCTCACTCCGGAGGGCTAGAAAAAAGAAGAAACACGAGAGTTAATTAATATGTGTACGTACCAAAACAATGAATGCATCAATTAGCTAGTCAGCACAGGCTTAACTAATATATATACCTGGCCGGACTCGGTTCGGTCACCGGAGCCGTCATCACGGTCTCCTTCTTGCACCGGTGTTGGGTCACCGGAGCCGTCATCACGGTCTCCTTCTTGCACCGGCATTTGGTCACTGGAGCCATCATAATCCTAGGCTGCTTCTGCACCTTGTCCTTCCAGACCATCGGTGTCGTTGAGAAACGACAAGACGACATCACTTCCTTGTGCGATTATGTCCCCCAACACCGCTTTTGTTGCTTCGTCTCGGGGGTGCTCCATAGTTTCTGCAAATATTGACAACATGGCAATTATTATTCAAACATGCCAGATGGATATATTAGTGGCAAACGTAGAACTAGCTAGCTAATCACAATAAGGAATCATATTAGTGGTCTCGACGCTGCTTTTCTAGGGTTTGGGGTGGCCTCGGCAATGCTTCAATGGTTTGGGGTGGCCTCGACAATGCTTCAAGGGTTTGGGGTGGCCTCCTCGACGACGACGCTCTTTTAACTTGGTAAATGTGGGTGGCCTCAAGAGAGTTTGTCGGGTAGGGGCGCGGCGGGAGGGGGTAGGAGACCGACATCATTTCTTTCTAGGGTTTGGGTGTCCTCAAGAGTTTTGGTCAAGCGAGAGGGCCGGGGGGTGCTTGTCGGTGTCAAAACCAGTAGATCTCGGGTAGGGGGTCCCAAGCTATGTGTCATGGATCGATGGGTAACAGGAGACAGGGGACACGATGTTTACCCAGGTTCGGGCCCTCTCTATCGAGGTAATACCCTACTTCCTTCTTGATTGATCTTGATGAATATAGGGTTACAAGAGTTGATCTACCTCGAGATCATATGTTTTGGTCTAAGACCTAAAAGTATGATGAGTAATGTCATAATGATCTATTGACTAGCCTGGCCTCGGCTTATATAACATACCAGAGGCCTAGGATAACAAGAGTCCTAGTCAAATACGTCGGTGGAGAGGAGTCCTTGTCTTGATCACCAAGTCTTGTGGAATCTTCCTCGTATATGTCTTCGGCTGTCCGAACTAGCCCATGAGTAAACGGCCATGGGGGTCCTCGGCCCAATCCAACTGATCGGGAGACGATGTGGTGAGTACCCCTTAGTCCAGGACACCGTCAGTAGCCCCCTGAACCGGTCTTCAAGTTGGGGATGCTCCTCGGTTCTTCCAAACTGTTCTTCGTCTTCGGTCGTCGGTGTTGAAAACTGGTTCAACAAATCTTCTCATCTTTAATCTTGAGGATCGCCGAAGTGAATCTGAAAAGTTTACATGTCGGGTATCCGAGGAGCCCTTTAAGTCTTCAGCCTTTATAAATGCCTTATTATTTTTATGCCATGCATTGGGTTTGAAGTGTTGCCCGTGCGGCGGTGTCCTCTTGCATCCGAGCTCCAACGCCGGACTGCATTCGAGGTATCTTTTGCAACCGAGCACCAACGCCGGACCGCTTCCGAGCTCCAACGCTGGAATGTATCCGAGCTTCAACGCCAGACTATGTCCAAGCTCCAATGCCGGACTGTATCCGAGCTCCAATGCTGGACTATATCCGAGGTGTCATAAATCACCTTGGTTCAAAAAAGTTGAAGGAGTTTAGCCGAGCTTAATGCCGGAAATGCCCTCTATGGAGCCAACCACTAGCGCCCGAGCTTTATGCCAGACTGCTTCCAAGGTGGTGCACCACCCCGACTGTGGGCCGATTTTTTGTCAATACTTTTGATTGGTGCAATTTATTCTCTGCCGAGATATATAGCCAGTAGCCCTCAAGGTGTGTATCGGTCTAAAACCCGAGATGCACCTGAAGGATGACATAAGACCGCTGATCCCAGTAGCCCCTGAGACTCAGGTTGATTCACAAAATCGGCCTGAGGATCAACTCCTAGCTCGGCAGAATACTTCTGGACACCAAAAGCGGTGTGCAAATTCCTCGAGACTCAGGTTGGGTGCGGCCGACCAACCTAAGGATCATAATCTCCTCGAAAGCTATATTGCACTTTAAATTTTCTGCATTGGATTGTCAATGCGGTAACCCCCGAGACACTGGTCGGGTGGCAACAGCAGATCAAGGGATCGATACGCCCCTTTCAATATTAGTGAATGATAAGCCCGAAGTGCTGTAGCCCCCGAGCCTTTAATGTGAGCACGGGTGGCCGAATTAAGGATCGATATCCAGAGTAAAACCACAAATTATGTGTAATGATTCTACGTATCCAAGTACTTTACATCATTAATGCTCATATCCGTTTTGTACAGAAGTTTGTTGGCCGACCATCGGCTTCAACCTCCTCGGCCAGAAGCCGGGGAGTGTTTGTCCTACTTTATAAAGCTGTTATAAGGGCAAAGATTTATGGAAAACAAGGCAATCTGGCCAAATGGTTTTATAAACAAAGGTACGCGGAGAGATATGTTATATTACTTAATGTAAGAAACATGTTCCAAGGAAAATAGACCCGCTATCGGTTCCTGTCTTTGGGTCGTCATGCTTATCATGATCATGAAACCTCACCTCCGATCAATGTGGGAGGAAAATATTGAGGATTTAGTTCGGGGAAAGTTCCCGAACTCTGTGGTATTAATGAACCAATTTTTTTTACTTCCGTCGTTGCCGACCAATGTGATCCTTTAAGATTGCTAGCTTTCGGCTTCACCCAGTCTGAGGTACTAACTCGCATGACCCGGTAGTAACAATCACAGAGGTGCTCCCTTTACCGCCTAGCCGAACAATCGGGAACGTAGGGGTAAGCACAGGAGCCAGGCAACCCAGCTTGGCGAAAATTTAAGTCAGATTGATGCATATATATGGCTTTATAACAATGATTACGGAAGGCAGCCCTTGTATATTAAATACAAATGATGATGATATGTTTATTTTGACTCCGTTGCGACAGTTTATCAATTGAAAGTGGCCCATCGTCGGCTTCTACCCCTTTGTAGATACTACGCAGGGTGTCTCCGCAATAACAAGACAACCCTTAGCCAATGTCTCGGTGCCCGAAGGCGGTTGTGTTAGCGGAAACGAGGCAATCAGATATGCGGGCTTTATAACTTTCACTTAGTCATAGGAGCTTTAAACTAGGGAAGCTAGCTATGAGCCCCCGATTAGTGTTTGGCGACATCCGAGGTCAAGCCGTAAACACTTCGGCCAATGTTATGAACGGCCCGTCATTTAACATAGTCATCGGATCGCTGACCAGTTTACGTGTATTGTGACAGTCAGTTTTCGGCTTTCTCCACTAAGGTGGTTAACCATGTGAGCTAGAAGCACAATCGTAGTGGTTCTCCCTTTGCACACCTAGCCGAACAAAGCGGAACGTAGGAGGCAAGCGTAGGAGCCGGGCAACCCAACCATTGACCGAAGACACAATTCGAAACCGATGCATATTTATCAATATCCGAGAATGTTTTTGCCGAATCTCTAAAGGTGTCCGGCGTTGCACTGCCAGACTTGTGCTGAAAACACACAAATAGTTTAAAAGTGCCATAAGCTTGGAAAACCAGAAAACGTCAGTAAAAACTCGACGTCCGAACAAGATCAAGTGTTCGGTGCCAATCCGAAAATTGGAAAAAAGAAAAAATTGTGCTTCTGCTGTGCTTTAACATGACACACCCGATCTCAACACTTCAAGCGGGCCAGCCTACGGCTTCGAGCTCCTTATCCCAAAGGCGGAGTAGTTCTTCGAGGCCAGTTTAGCGAACTAAACTCGAGCGGCTTGTTAGAGAGAAGACAGGCTATCCGGCTATTGACCATACACTCGAGTTGAAAAAGGAGTGGTAGAAAAAGATTTTGCAACGACCAAGAAGAAAACACATTTACTATAAAACAGCTCATATAAATTTTAAGAGCCCCCAAGTGACTTGGGTAAAAGAATTTTATGTATAATGATTGTATGTACCGATGTACTTATATCATATATGTGTTCACCCGAACTTTAAACGTGTCTTAACGGACCGTCGGCTTCTCCCGCTTCGGTCAAGGAATGAAAAGTGTCATGTACTCCACCTGTCGAAAGCATCGACGGTGTTTACGATAACCAGGCAATCAGGCCATAAGGCTGTAACAGACAAAGCGCGCTCAGGGAACTTATGCTATATTACTGACGACGTGTAAGAAGCATCTTCGAAGAAAATAGTACCTCCACCGATACCTTTCTTCGGTTTCTCATTGTTACTATGAGACTTGTGCAATAGTTTTTTGTACTCATGAGTTCCGTTGTGTGCCGACCATAATTGAAAACAATAAGAGCGCTAGCTTTCGGCTTCACCCAGTCTGAGGTACTAACTCGGATGACCCGGTAGTAACAATCGTAGAGGTGCTCCCTTTACGACCTAGCCGAACAATCAGGAACGTAGGGGTAAGCACAGGAGCCAGGCAACCTAGCTTCCGAAACACTTAAGTCAACATGGTGCATATTGTGGTGTAATACACGAACAAGGAACGAAGCCGTACAAGTATAATCATATGCGAGAGGAAAGGCTTCATAAAGGAAGCCCCCAAGTAAACATGGTATTTGAATTGCTTGCAACAAACAAGGTTTTGACAAAGAAAGTTTTTCGCAAATGACTTTTTGTCAAAAAAGCATAATGCTTGGTCGAACCGAACGAAATTTAAAACTAAAGGTTTTTAAGCATGGAAGCGACTTAGCTGGTTAATGTGCTCGGTGTCGATGCACGGCCCGAGCTTACGGCGGGACAAGGTCCCAGCCCCCAAGCCGGTCCCGAGGTGGCGAAGCGAAGAGCTCGGCACTCCGAAGTGGCGACATAGTACGGCCAATGCAGGCCGGCAGTGTGACGCTGAAGTCCCCGGTGTGGCTTAATGAAGCAATGACGAAGCCCTCGGTCCAGCCGAGGAGATGTGGTACGTCGGTACGCCGAGGTGATAGCGCTGCTCGACCCGGATCCTTTACCTGTGCACAGAAAATAGTGCAAGTCGGAGATAATAGAATAGTAATAAATGTTGCATAATTAATAATTTACGCAAAGTGAGTAATAAAAGAAATATGGCCCGTGTGCCGAACACTCGATGAGGTAGAGCTCTCTCGGCGATGCCGAAGTCCCCGAGGCAACCGAACATGTCGGTATGGCGATTCGACCAACAAGGTGATCACGTGAGCCGATTGGGACAACGACGTCGGCTTGCCAAAGTGACCGCGTGACGCAATCGAAGTCGATCACCTACACACATAAAATAGTGTGGTCCAAAAAGGATAATTGCTTTTCGCAAAAATAATTTATTGAAAGAGATGTGGCCTGGCGCCGAAGTCATGTCGATGTAGGGCGTCGGCGTGACGCGGTGAAGGCGTGGCCAGGCCTGGAATCGCAAGCCGGTCTGATTTCCGGATGTGGCATTCGCCGAACTGTATACGAAAACTGACCGAACCACCACGCGACCATTGTTAATGCGGCCACCATTTGATAGATCTGTGTGCAGATGATGAAACAAAACAGAGTAATAATTCCTTGGGAAAAATAAACCCAAGCAAGAAAAAATACTAGGATTAATAGCACCTGGTTTATCTGTTGTAGCAATCTGAAGAAAGGTTACTCCCAAAATTGGGACTCGATCCGCACACCCATTGCCTGATGGGCGATAAAGCGACGGCATGGCGATGCTGGCAAAGGTGGGCTCGCCGAGGCTAAGCCCCCGGTCCAGCTAACGTGACGAAGCTGGTCGGCTGGTGACGTCGAAGTCACCGGAGTATGTTGATGAAGAAACATCAAAGTCCCCGGTCTAGCCGAGATGACAGAGCGGGTCAGTAAGGAGACGTTGCAGCTGCCATGTCAGCTGAGGTGTTGAAGCAGTTCGGTGTGATGGACATCGGCTTTGAAGAAGCAACAGTGCGGCCATGCCGACGCTGGTCATAACTTGTGACGCGGTCAATGCCGATTGATGAAGTGACCGAGTGGCGATGTCGGCGCGCCTGACCCGTGCAATCCGTGGGGCGATGGTGTTGGTGATGATTTATCCTTCGCGATGCTGAACCCTTGTTCGGCTTGCCGAGCTGATGATCCGATAAGGTTAGGCTCGGCTCGATGAAGCGACGATCTGTCTAGCGCAGGTCGGCAGATGTGGAGCAATGTTACCGGACTGATGTGACACCAGCGCGATGGTGAAGAGTTCCTCAAAGAAGGCTTAAAATTTTATGGGCATGTGTTAAAAACAACGCACAATACCATAGAAGAAAATTCCTTTAAAACGGTTGTCCAATATCACGTTCATAAAGAAACATGAATTCTGGTCGGATCCGTATTCGCGCAGAAAACAGATCCGAAAAGTGATGCACTAATCGGAAGGTTCCCGGAGTTTGGACGGTCGGATCGAGTTGAAATTTTGTGGGGTGGTAGATATAGGAATTACGCAGCCGATCGACGGTTGGATCTTCCAAAGGACGTCCGAGCTAGGTGATGGAGACCACGCCCTAAACTCGTCCATATTCCCGTCCAGATTTGACAGGGCTCCGGTATATTGTAGATTACCGGAGATTCCTTCATCGGAACTCGACGAAATTTTGCATGGTTGTTGTAGACTCAATTCCACAAAAGGAATCGTCAAAGTGATGCTCGAGGAGGTGGTTGTAGCGGATACAAGTTCGTTGTTCGGAAAAACAGCACGGTCGCTCGAGGGCAATGTCGAAGTTGATCCCCCGAGCTCCGTGGATGATTCCTCCATGATCTTGATAGAGATCGGAGTTGATGTTGATGAAGGCCCCCATCCGAACATGACGATCGGAGATGGAGCGCGGTCCTCGGTCGAGCCAAGGTGACCAGTCGAGCCGGCGATGAAGATGTCGGCGTCGCAGTGGATCTGCGGATGAGCCATTTATCCTTTGCCGATCACACAGCGGAACTCTCAATGAAAGCACCATTGTCGGTGTCAAAACCGGTAGATCTCGGGTAGGGGGTCCCAAGCTATGTGTCATGGATCGATGGGTAACAGGAGACAGGGGACACGATGTTTACCCAGGTTCGGGCCCTCTCTATCGAGGTAATACCCTACTTCCTGCTTGATTGATCTTGATGAATATAGGGTTACAAGAGTTGATCTACCTCGAGATCATATGTTGTGGTCCAAGACCTAAAAGTATGATGAGTAATGTCATAATGATCTATTGACTAGCCTGGCCTCGGCTTATATAACATACCAGAGGCCTAGGATAACAAGAGTCCTAGTCGAATACGTCGGTGGAGAGGAGTCCTTGTCTTGATCACCAAGTCTTGTGGAATCTTCCTCGTATATGTCTTCGGCTGCCTGAATTGGCCCATGAGTAAATGGCCATGGGGGTCCTCGGCCCAATCCAACTGATCGGGAGACGATGTGGTGAGTACCCCTTAGTTCAGGACACCGTCAGTGCTCCCGTGGTATAAGTTATCATGGTCGAGACGGGGTTATATCGACAACGACGACATACGACGACCCCTCGACCCTCGAACCCTCGGCGACCCTCGACCCCACGGTGACCCTTGATCCTCTACCCTAGCTAGTTCCCGACCCTCGCCCCTCGAACCCTCGGCGACCCCTCCCCCCACCCCCCTCATGTCGAAGTTATCGGGGAGGGGTTATATCGATAACGACATACCCGATAAAAAATAAGAAAAGGAAGAAGAAGAAAAAAAGAAGAAAAAAGAGAGGAGAAGAAGAAAGGAATAGAGGAGAGACCACCCCCCTCTTTTTTCCTTTTTTCCTCTGCTTATTTATTTCTCCTCTTATTCTTCTTTTTCTTTTCCTTCTTCCTAAACTAAACATAAACTAAAATAATCCTAAAACTAAACGAAACTTCTCCTCCTCCCTTTTTATTTCTTCTTCTTCTTTTTTTTCATCCTAAAACTTTATGAACAAAATTACAACAGAAAATAAAAATTCTATGAACAAAATTACAACAGAAAAAAATTCATAAAAATTCTATAAAAATGACATATTCTTTGCATATGAACGTACAAACATTTGCATATGCTACAATAATATCACCCAAAAAATCTATGAACAGAAAAAGTCCTAACTTTTGCATATGAACATACATACATCATCATCATCATCATCTACTACTACTACGATATGAACAAAAAAATAAATATATATGTGAACAGGGGCCCTGCTTTGTCATCGGCGTCGGGGCGGGTGGCGGCGTTGGGGCACGGGGGGGGGGGGGGGGGGGGAAGGGGGAGAGGAGGGGGAACGGCGCGGTGAGGCTCACAGTGCAGGCGAGTGGCGGCGAGGTGGGGGCAGGGCGCTCGGCGTGCGCGACGACGAGGTCGGGGCAGCGCGCGGCGAGGTCGGGGCAGGGCTCGGCGACGGCGAGGTCGAGGCAGGGTGCGGCGAGGTCGGGGTAGGGGCGACGGCGACGACGGAGACGGCGGACGGGGGCGGCAGCCTAGCGGCGTCTGTGTCGTCGGCGTCGTCGGGGTGGCAACTGCGAGATGAGAAGTGAAAATTTTCACAAGTCCTGCTTATATACCCAGAGCATTGGTTCTGGTTCATAGCACAAACCGGGACCAGTGCACCCTTTAGTCCCAGTTGGTGCCACCAACCGTGACCAAAGGTCAGTTTTCAGCAGCCCAAAGGGCGGGAAGCGGCGGCCTTTGGTCTCGGTTGGTGGCACCAACCGGGACTAAAGGGGGGGCATTCGTCCCGGTTGGTGCCACAAACCGGTACCAATGCACCCCTTTAGTCCCGGTTGGTGGCACCAACCGGGACCAGAGGCCCTGTGCTGCCCGCGTCGCGGGCAAATCTTTAGTCCCACCTCGCTAGTTGAGAGAGCTCGAGAGTGGTTTATAAGCGCTGCTACGCCAACCCTCTCGAGCTCCTCTCAACTACAGGCTTTCAGGCCTAATTTGCCACGATGTGCTTGTGGGTCTACTGGGCCTCCTGCGGGCCTGAATCTAGCCGTGGTGGCCCAGTAGGTGGCACTTTTTTCATTTTTTCTGTTGCTTTATTTATTTTATTTTGTTTCTACTTACAACAAAAAACTTACTGTTCTTATTTTTATTTATTTTTTAAAGTTTATTTATTTTACTTTTATAAAGTTTATTTCGTTTCTACTTCTTTATTTTATTAAAGTTTATTTTATTTTATTTTATTTTGTTTCTACTTATTTATTGTATTAAATTTTAATTTATTTTATTTTGTTTCTACTTATTTGCTTTATTAAAGGTTATTTTTTCTACTTATTTGTTTTATTAAATTTATTTTAATTTATTTTGTTTCTACTTATTGATTAAAGTTTATTTTGTTTCTTTCTGCTTTTCATGTTTTGAAAAGAAAATACTTTGATAATTTCAGTGGCATGAATTTTACATAATTTTAGTTTAAAAAATACTAGAGGTTTATAAAAGCTTTTTAGTTCATTCCTTTTGCTGATTATTTTGAGCTATAAGACCCTGAAATTGAAAAGCATTTCAAATGAACTCTGAAAAGGTTGAAAGTTGGCATGGTATCATCATTTCATCCACATAGCATGTGCAAGAAAGTAGAGAGGGTTACGACAAAAACTGGATGCACTTCATGTACAAAACGGACAATCTCTTTCGAAGTATCAGGGTTTCATACGGAAACTCGTCTGTTACATAGGGATTTCATTTTTTTAACTTATTTGAACTCCAGACTTTTCTTGTGTGCAAAATGCACCATTCAAAGCCACATCATCAATTTTCAACCCTTTCTGACTTCATTTGTTATTTTTCATGCATTTACTGATTTTTGTGAGCTAAATGACCCTGAAATTGAAAAGCATTTCAAATGAACTCTGAAAAGGTTGAAAGTTGGCATCGTATCATCATTTCATCGACATATCATGTGCAAGAAAGTAGAGAGGGTTACGGCAAAAACTGGATGCACTTCGTGTACAAAACGGACAATCTGTTTCGAAGTATCAGGGTTTCATACGGAAACTCGTCTGTTACAAAGGGATTTCATTTTTTTAACTTATTTGAACTCCAGACTTTTTCTGTGTTCAAAATGCACCATTCAAAGCCACATCATCAATTTTCAACCCTTTCTGACTTCATTTGTTATTTTTCATGCATTTACTGATTATTTTGAGCTATAAGACCCTGAAATTGAAGGCAACATATAGCTCTCATGAATAGATAAGTGAGAAAATTAATAGAAGTTCATCATCATATTAAAACCAAAGTACATACATAGTTCTCATTGAACAACATATAATTAAACCATACATTGAAATTATGTAAAACATTTCAATGCAACAACAAATGCGATCATAATCGCAACCAAGGTCACAATTGATCCAACGGCATAATGATACCAAGCCTCGGTATGAATGGTATATTTTCTAATCTTTCTAATATTCAACCGCATTTCCTCCATCTTGATCTTGTGATCATCGATGACATCCGCATGATGCAACTCCAATATCATTTTCTCCTCCTCAATTTTTTTATTTTTTCCTTCAAGTAATTGTTTTCTTCTTCAACTAAATTTAACCTCTCGACAATTTGGTCGGTTGGAATTTCCGGTTCAACCACCTCCTAGATAAATAAAATCTATGTCACGTTGGTCGGCATAATTTTCATAAACAATAAATGAACCAAATAGTTATAAAAAGATAATATATACCACATCCGAATCATAGACAGGACGTGGGCCGACGGGTGCGCATACCAAAACCATCGCACTATATAATAACAAGGAATAATCAAAGTAAGAAACTTAGACAAGTATCTATCTGAAGTAAAAAAATCTTTCAGAAAGAAGATAAGAACTAAGAGGCTCACCACGGGGGTGCCGGCGACGAGATCGGCGCGGGCGACCGACGGCGGTGAAGTCGGGGACGGGACGTGACGGACCGCTAAACCTAAACAAATCTCGGGGAAAATGGAGCTCGGAGGTCGAGTTTTGAGAGGAGAAAGATTAACTAGTGTGGCTCAGACATTTCATCGAACACCTCATGTGCATAGGAGGTGAGCTAGAGCACCCAAATGCCCTCCCCTCGCCGGCCAGAAAACACAGAGCACTATGGAGTGCTCTGCTGCGGTGATGGGGTATATATAGGCAACTCATTTGTCCCGGTTCGTGGCTAGAACCGGGACTAACGCTCCCCCTTCTGTCCCGGTTTGAGCCACGAGCCAGGACCAATGGCTGTGGGCCAGGAGCGAGGCCCATTGGTCCCGGTTCGCGCCTAGAACCGGGACAAATGGGTCCATACGAACCGGGACCAATGCCCATGAGGCCCCGGCCGGCACCCTGGGCTCACGAACCGGGACGAATTCACCCATGGGTCCCGGTTCGTGACTGAACCGGGACTAATGGGCTGGCCAGGCCCGAACCAAAGCCCTGTTTTCTACTAGTGTAAGGAATGCAGTTTTGACATCCATTTGCCAGATTTCATAAAATGTGTCAACTGCTAACATGATTCGGACAGACTTAAGCATTGCTATGAGTGAGAAAATCTTATCATAGTCAACACCTTGAACTTGTCGAATTTTTTTTGCGACAATTCGAGCTTTGTAGATAGTGACACTACTATCAGGGCCCGTCTTCCTCTTCAAGATCCATTTATTCTCAATGGCTCGCCGATCGTCGGGCAAGTCAATCAAAGTCCATACTTTGTTCTCATAGATGGATCCCATCTTAGATTTCATGGCCTTATGCCATTTCGCGGAATCTGGGCTCATCATCGCTTCCTCATAGTTCGTAGGTTTGTCATGGTCTAGTAACATGACTTCCAGAAAGGATTACCGTACCACTCTGGTGTGGACCATACTCTGGTTAACCTACGAGGTTCGGTAGTAACTCGATCTGAAGTTTCATGATCATCATCATTAGCTTCCTCACTAATTGGTGTAGGAACCACTGGAACTGATTTCTGTGACAAACTACTTTCCAACTCGGGAGAAGGTACAATTACCTCATCAAGTTCTACATTCCTCCCACTCACTTCTTTCGAGAGAAACTTCTTCTGCAGAAAGGATCCATTCTTAGCAACGAATATCTTGCCTTTGGATCTGTGATAGAAGGTGTACCCAACAGTTTCCTTTGGGTATCCTATGAAGACGCATTTCTCCGATTTGGGTTTGAGCTTATGAGGTTGAAACTTTTTCACATAAGCATCACAGCCCCAAACTTTAAGAAACGACAGCTTAGGTTTCTTGCCAAACCATAGTTCATACGGTGTCGTCTCAATGGATTTAGATGGTGCCCTATTTAACGTGAATACAGCTGTCTCTAATGCATAACCCCAAAACGACAGTGGTAAATCGGTAAGAGACATCATATATCGCACCATATCTAATAAAGTGCGGTTACGACGTTCGGACACACCATTACGCTATGGTGTTCCAAGTGCGTGAGTTGTGCAACTATTCCACAGTGTTTCAAATAAAGACCAAACTCGTAACTCAAATATTTGCCTCTGCGATCAGATCGTAGAAACTTTATTTTCTTGTTACGATGATTTTCTACTTCACTCTGAAATTCTTTGAACTCTTCAAATGTTTCAGACTTATGTTTCATTAAGTAGATATAACCATATCTGCTCAAATCATCTGTGAAGGTCAGAAAATAATGATACCCGCTGCGAGCCTCAACACTCATCGGACCGCATACATCGGTATGTATTATTACCAATAGGACAGTGGCTTGCTCCATTGTTCCGGAGAACGGAGTCTTAGTCATCTTGCCCATGAGGCATGGTTTGCAAGCATCAAATGATTCATAATCAAGTGATTCCAAAAGTCCATCCGCATGGAGTTTCTTCATGTGCTTTACACCAATATGACCTAAACGGCAGTGCCACTAGTATGTTGCACTATCATTATCAACTTTGCATCTTTTGGCATCAATATCATGAATATGTGTATCACTACGATCAAGATTCAATAAACCATTCACCTTGGGTGTATGACCACAGAAGGTTTTATTCATGTAAACAGAATAGCAATTATTCTTTGACTTAAATGAATTACCGTATTGCAATAAACATGATCCAATCATATTATGCTCAATGCAAACACCAAATAACATTTATTTTAGGTTCAACACTAATCCTGAAGGTAAAGGGAGTGTGTGATGGTGATCTTATCAACCTTGGAATCATTTCCAACACACATCGTCACCTTGCCCTCAACTAGTCTTTGTTCATTTTGTAAGTCCTCTTTCGAGTTACTAATCATGGCAACTGAACCTGTATCAAATACCGAGGGGCTACTATGAACACTAGTAAAGTACACATCAATAACATGTATATCATATATGCTTTTGTTCACTTTTCCATCCTTCTTATCCTCTAAGTATTTGGGGCAGTTCCGCTTCCAGTGACCATTTCCTTTGCACTAGAAGCACTCAGTTTCAGGCTTGGGTCTAGCTTTGGGCTTCTTCATGGGAGTGGCAACTTGCTTGCCATTCTTCTTGAAGTTCCCTTTCCTTCCCTTGCCTTTTTACTTGAAACTAGTGGTCTTGTCAACCATCAACATTTGATGCTTTTCTTGATTTCTACCTTCATCGATTTCAGCATCACGAAGAGCTCGGGAATCGTTTTCGTCATCCCTTGCATAGACATTCTGAGCGATACTTGTCAGAGGTCGCACTTGATTCAAGCGATTGTAGTACTCAGACATTCTGAGCACATGCTCACTGGTTGAGCTATTCTCCTCCATCCTGTAGGCAAAATACTTGTCAGAGGTCGCATACCTCTTGACTCGGGCATGAGTCTCAAATACCAATTTCAGCTCTTGGAACATCTTATATGCTCCTTGTCGTTCAAAACGTTTTTGAAGTCCCGGTTCTAAGCCGTAAAGTATGGCGCAGTAAACTATCAATTAGTCATCATACCGAGCTTGCCAAACGTTCATAACGTCTGCATCTGCTCCTGCAATAGGTCCGTCACCTAGCGGTGCATCAAGGACATAATTCTTCTGTGCAGCAATGAGGATAATCCTCAGATCACGGACCCAGTCCGCATCATTGCTACTATCATCTTTCAACTTATTTTTCTCTAGGAACATATCAAAAATAAAACAGGGGAGCTATACGCGAGCTATTGATCTACAACATAGATATGCAAAAACTATCAGGACTAAGTTCATGATAAATTAAAGTTCAATTAATCATATTACTTAAGAACTCCCACTTAGATAGACATGCCTCTAGTCATCTAAACGATCACGTGATCCATATCAACTAAACCATGTCCGATCATCACGTGAGATGGAGTAGTTTTCAATGGTGAACGTCACTATGTTGATCATATTTACTATATGATTCACGCTCGACCTTTCCGTCTCAGTGTTCCGAGGCCATATCTGCATATGCTAGGCTCGTCAAGTTTAACCCGAGTATTCTGCGTGTGCAAAACTGGCTTCCACCCGTTGTATGTGAACGTAGAGCTTATCACACCCAATCATCACGTGGTGTTTCGGCACGACGAACTGTAGCAACGGTGCATACTCAGGGGGAACACTTGTACCTTGAAATTTAGTGAGAGATCATCTTATAATTCTACTGCCGTACTAAGCAAAATAAGATGCATAAAGGATAAACATCACATGCAATCAAAATAAGTGATATGCTATGGCCATCATCATCTTGTGCCTTTGATGTCCATCTCCAAAGCACCGTTATTATCACCATCGTCACCGGCTTGACACCTTGATCTCCATCGTAGCATCGTTGTCGTCTCGCCAACTATTGCTTCTACGATTATCGCTACCGCTTAGTGATAAAGTAAAGCAATTACATGGCGATTGCATTTCATACAATAAAGCGACAACAAGGCTCCTGCCAGTTGCCGATAACTTTTACAAAACTTGATTATCTCATACAACAATTTATATATCATCACGTCTTGACCATATCACATCACAACAAGCCCTGCAAAAACAAGTTAGCCGTCCTCTAGTCTGTTGTTGCAAATTTTACGTGGCTACTACGGGCTTCCAGCAAGAACTGTTCTTACCTACGCATCAAAAGCACAATGATTTTTCGTCAAGTGTGCTGTTTTAACCATCAACAAGGACCGGGCGTAGTCAAACTCGATTCAAGTAAAGTTGGAGAAACAGACACCCGCTAGCCACCTGTGTGCGAAGCACGTCGATAGAACCAGTCTCATGAACGCAGTCATGTAATGTTGGTCCGGGCCGCTTCATCCAAGAATACTGCCGAATCAAAGTAAGAAGTTGCTAGTAAGCAGTATGACTATTATCGCCTACAACTCTTTGTGTTCTACTCGTGCATATAACATCTATGCATATACCTGGATCGGATGCCACTGTTGGGAATGTAGTATTTCAAATCGAACGTCTTCACGATCCAACCGATCCAAGTACCGAACGTACGGCACCTCCGTGTTCAGCACACGTTCAGCACGATGACGTCCTTCGAGCTCTTGATCCAGTTGAGGACGAGGGAGAGTTCTGCTAGCACGACGGCATGGTGATGGTGATGATGAAGTTACCGGCGCAGGGCTTTGCCTAAGCACTACGACGATATGACCGAGGTGTTAACTATGGAGGGGGGGCGCCGCACACGGCTAGGAACAATTGATGTGTGTTCTAGGGGTGCCCTCCCCACGTATATTAAGGAGGGAGAGGGAGGGAGGCAGCCTAGGGCACGCCCAAGTAGGAGGAATCCTACCTGGGCCCCTAGTCCAATTTGCCCCCCTACCATATTTGGACAAGGGGGAAAGGAAGGAGGGGGATGGGAAGGAAGTAGGAGTCCTACTTCATACTTTCCTTTTCCTCCTCTCCTTTTCCTTTCTCCCCATGTGGCTGGCCCTATAGGGAGCGCACCAGCCCCTTGTGGGCTGGTGTGTTCCCTTACTTGGCCCATTAAGCCCATATCATTCCCGGGGGTTGCCCGGAACCCCTTCCGGTGACCCGGTATCACCCGGAACACTTTCGGTGTCCAAATACCATCATCCTATATATGAATCTTTACCTCTCGACCATTTCGAGACTCCTCATCATGTCCATGATCTCATCCGGGACTCCGAACAAACTTTGGTCATCAAATCACATAACTCATAATACATATCGTCATCGAACGTTAAGCGTGCGGACCCTACGGGTTCGAGAACTATGTAGACATGACCGAGACACATCTCCGGTCAATAACCAGTAGCGGAACTTGGATGCTCATATTGGCTCCTACATATTCTACGAAGATCTTTATCGGTCAAACCGCATAACAACATACGTCATTCCCTTTGTCATCGGTATGTTACTTACCCGAGATTCGATTGTCGGTATCATCATACCTAGTTTAATCTCGTTACCGGCAAGTCTCTTTACTCGTTCTGTAATGCATCATCCCGCAACTAACTCATTAGTCACATTGCTTGCAAGGCTTATAGTGATGTGCATTACCAAGAGGGCCCAGAGATACCTCTCCGATACACGGAGTGACAAATCCTAATCTCGATCTATGCCAACCCAACAAACACCTTCAGAGACACCTGTAGAGCATCTTTATAATCACCCAGTTACGTTGTGACGTTTAATAGCACACAAGGTGTTCCTCCGGTATTTGGGAGTTGCATACTCTCATAGTCAGAGGAATATGTATAAGTCATGAAGAAAGCAATAGCAATAAAACTCAACGATCATAATGCTAAGCTAACAGATGGGTCTTGTCCATCACATCATTCTCTAATGATGTGATCCCGTTTATCAAATGACAACACATGTCTATGGTTAGGAAACTTAACCATCTTTGATTAACGAGCTAGTCTAGTAGAGGCATACTAGGGACACTTTGTTTGTCTATGTATTCACTCATGTGCTAAGTTTTCGGTTAATACAATTCTAGCATGAATAATAAACATTTATCATGACATAAGGAAATATAAATAACATCTTTATTATTGCCCCTAGGGCATATTTCTTCCAGGATGAGGGGGCTGGGGGCTTCCAGGAGCCTCGCGCACGTAGCTGTCGTCACTCGACTCCGGGGACTCGCTAGGCTCGGGAGAATCGGTGGACTCCCAGGAGTCGTCGCTAGTGCCGGAGGAGTTGGTGGCAGGGCCGAGAGCAGGCTCGATGCCTGCGGCCGCGCCATGCTGGTGGTTTCCTCCGGGGTAGCACCCCAGGCGGCGGCCCTCCTCGTCGAAGACCTTGAAGAATAGCGTGGAGGCGCCGTCATACTCAAAATGGATGAAGAGGGCCCCTGATACGTCTCCATCGTATCTACTTTTCCAAACACTTTTGCCCTTGTTTTGGACTCTAACTTGCATGATTTGAATGGAACTAAGTCGGACTGACGCTGTTTTCAGCAGAATTGCCATGGTGTTATTTTTGTGCAGAAATAAAAGTTCTCAGAATGACCTGAAACTTCACGGAGAATATTATTGGAATTAATAAAAAATACTGGCGAAAGAATCAAGGCCAGGGGCCCACACCCTGTCCACGAGGGTGGGGGCGCGCCCCTGCCTCGTGGGCCCCCTGGTGCTCCACCGACCTCAACTCCAACTCCATATATTCACGTTCGGGGAGAAAAAAATCAGAGAGAAAGATTCATCGCGTTTTACGATACGGAGCCGCCGCCAAGCCCTAAACTCTCTCGGGAGGGCTGATCTGGAGTCCGTTCGGGGCTCCGGAGAGGGGAATCCGTCGCCGTCGTCATCATCAACCATCCCCCATCACCAATTTCATGATGCTCACCGCCGTGCGTGAGTAATTCCATCATAGGCTTGCTGGAGGGTGATTGGTTGGATGAGATTTATCATGTAATCGAGTTAGTTTTGTTAGGGTTTGATCCCTAATATCCACTATGTTCTGAGATTGATGTTGCTATGACTTTGCTATGCTTAATGCTTGTCACTAGAGCCCGAGTGCCATGATTTCAGATCTGAACCTATTATGTTTTCATGAATATATGTGAGTTCTTGATCCTATATTGCAAGTCTATAGTCACCGATTATGTGTTATGATCCGTTAACCCCGAAGTGACAATAATCGGGATACTTACCGGTGATGACCGTAGTTTGAGGAGTTCATGTATTCCCTCAGTGTTAATGCTTTGGTCCGGTACTCTATTGAAAGGAGGCCTTAATATCCCTTAGTTTCCAATAGGACCCCGCTGCCACGGGAGGGTAGGACAAAAGATGTCATGCAAGTTCTTTTCCATAAGCACGTATGACTATATTCAGAATACTGTTGGGGAACGTAGCAGTAATTCAAAATTTTCTACGCATCACCAAGATCAATCTATGGAGTAATCTAGCAACGAGGGGAAGGGGAGTGCATCTACATACCCTTGTAGATCGCGAGCGGAAGCGTTCAAGAGAACGGGGTTGATGGAGTCGTACTCGTCGTGATCCAAATCACCGATGATCCTAGCGCCGAACGGACGGCACCTCCGCGTTCAACACACATACGGAGCAGCGACGTCTCCTCCTTCTTGATCCAGCAAGGGGGGAGGAGAGGTTGATGGAGATCCAGCAGCACGACGGCGTGGTGGTGGAAGTAGCGGGGATCCCGGTAGGGCTTCGCCAAGCACTAACGGGAGGGAGAGGTGTCACGGGAGGGAGAGGGAGGCGCCAGGGGCTAGGTATTGCTGCCCTCCCTCCCCCCACTATATATAGGGCCAAGGGAGAGGGGGGGTGCAGCCTTGGCCCTTCCTCCAAGGAAGGGTGCGGCTAGGGAGGAGTCCTTCCTCCCCAAGGCACCTCGGAGGTGCCTTCCCCCTTTAGGACTCTCCCTTTTTCTTATCTCTTGGCGCATGGGCCTCTTGGGGCTGGTGCCCTTGGCCCATATAGGCCAAGGCGCACCCCCTACAGCCCATGTGGCCCCCAGGGGCTGGTGGACCCCCTTGGTGGACCCCCGGACCCCTTTCGGCACTCCCGGTACAATACCGATAAAGTGCGAAACTTTTCCGGCGACCAAAATAAGACTTCCCATATATAAATCTTTACCTCCGGACCATTCCGGAACTCCTCGTGACGTCCGGGATCTCATCCGGGACTCCGAACAACTTTCGGGTTACCGCATACTAATATCTCTATAACCCTAGCGTCACCGAACCTTAAGTGTGTAGACCCTACGGGTTCGGGAGACAGGTAGACATGACCGAGACGACTCTCCGGTCAATAACCAACAGCGGGATCTGGATACCCATGTTGGCTCCCACATGCTCCTCGATGATCTCATCGGATGAACCACGATGTCGAGGATTCAATCAATCCCGTACCCAATTCCCTTTGTCTACCGGTATAATACTTGCCCGAGATTCGATCGTCGGTATCCCGATACCTTGTTCAATCTCGTTACCGGCAAGTCTCTTTACTCGTTCCATAACACATCATCCCGTGATCAACTCCTTGGTCACATTGTGCACATTATGATGATGTCCTACCGAGTGGGCCCAGAGATACCTCTCCGTTTACACAGAGTGACAAATCCCAGTCTCGATTCGTGCCAACCCAACAGACACTTTCGGAGATACCTGTAGTGCACCTTTATAGCCACCCAGTTACGTTGTGACGTTTGGTACACCCAAAGCATTCCTACGGTATCCGGGAGTTGCACAATCTCATGGTCTAAGGAAATGATACTTGACATTAGAAAAGCTCTTAGCAAACGAACTACACGATCTTGTGCTAGGCTTAGGATTGGGTCTTGTCCATCACATCATTCTCCTAATGATGTGATCCCGTTATCAACGACATCCAATCTCCATGGTCAGGAAACCGTAACCATCTATTGATCAACGAGCTAGTCAACTAGAGGCTTACTAGGGACATGGTGTTGTCTATGTATCCACACATGTATCTGAGTTTCCTATCAATACAATTCTAGCATGGATAATAAACGATTATCATGAACAAGGAAATATAATAATAACCAATTTATTATTGCCTCTAGGGCATATTTCCAACAAATACATGCCTACATTACATTGATGAATTGCAACTAGTTCTGTGTTACCCGATGTTATAACTGTTGCATGAATAATCGCATCCGACATAATTATCCATCACCGATCCAATGCCTACGAGATTTTCACATATTGATCTTCGCTTAGTTACTTTTCCGTTGCCACTATTACAATTGCTACAAAACTGCTACTTTTGCCATTGTTACCGTTACTTCCATACTACTTTGCTACTAAATACTTTGCTGCAGATATTAAGTTATCCAGATGTGGTTGAATTGACAACTCAACTGCTAATACTTGAGAATATTCTTTGGCTCCCATTGTGTCGAATCAATAAATTTGGGTTGAGTACCCTACCCTCGAAAACTATTGCGATCCCCTATACTTGTGGATTATCAAGGCTATTTTCTGACGTCGTTGCCGGGGAGCATAACTCTATACTTTGAGTCACTCGGGATTTATATCTGCTAATTACTATGAGGAACTTGAAAGACGAGAAAACCAAAATTTATCCCTCAAGGACGAGGGGAGGTAAGGAACTGTCGTCTAGCTCTACACTTGATTCACCTTCTGTTTTGAGTAAGCTTGCGACACCTAAACCTGCTTCTGCTATTAATTCTGATATGTCGCATGTTATTGACGATGCCACTTCTGCTATGCATGATACTTATGATGAAACTACTTCTATGCTTGATAATACTGTGCCACTAGGTGAATTTCTTGATGAACAACTTGCTAGGGCTAGAGAGAATGAAATTATTGAAACTGATAATATTGATGAAAGTGATGATGAAGATTCTCCCCCTAGATATGAATTGCCTGTTGTGCCTGAGGGCTATGTTATGGATGAAGAAATTGCTAGAGACTTTCTTGCTTGCAATGATAGGAATGATCTTAAGAAATTATTAGCTAAGCTGAAAGAAAAGTCTTTGAATGCTAGAATGAAATATGACCCTGCTTTTGCTACTTCACCTATCTGTGTTACTGATAAGAATTATGATTTCTCTGTTGATCCTGATATAATTACTTTGGTTGAATCTGATCCTTTTTATGGCTATGAATCTGAAACTGTTGTGGCACATCTTACTAAATTAAATGATATAGCCACCCTATTCATTAATGATGAGAAAACTCGCTACTACTATTTCCTTAAATTATTTCCGTTCTCATTAAAGGGTGATGCTAAGACATGGTTTAATTCTCTTGATACTGGTTGTGTGCGTAGTCCCCAGGATATGATTTATTACTTCTTTGCTAAATATTTCCCCGCTCATAAGAAACAAGCTGCCTTAAGGGAAATATATAATTTTGTGCAAATTGAAGAAGAGAGTCTCCCACAAGCTTGGGGGAGGCTTCTTCAATTACTTAATGCTTTGCCTGATCATCCTCTCCAGAAAAATGAAATACTTGATATCTTTTATAATGGACTAACTAATGCTTCCAGAGACCACCTGGATAGTTGTGTTGGTTGTGTGTTCAGGGAAAGAACAGTTGATCAAGCTGAATTGCTATTGAATAATATGTTGACTAATGAAAATAATTGGACACTTCCTAAACCAACTCCTAAGCCAACTCTGAAGAAAAGGGGTATTCTATTTCTCAGTCCTGAAGATATGCAAGAGGAAAACAAATCTATGAAGGAAAAAGGTATTAAAGCTGATGATGTTAAGAATTTACCTCCTATTGAAGAAATACATGGTCTTAATTTGCCACCTGTTGAAGAAATACATGGTCTTGATAACCCGACACAGGTAGTAAAGGTAAACTCTCTCTATAGATTTGATGGAGGTGATATTCCTCATTATAGGTCTGCTAGCCAATGCTTAGATGAGTTTGATAATTTTATTATTAAACAAGAAAACTTCAATGCTTATGTTGATAGACAATTGAAGTAATGCTTATATGATCGAACACTTGAGTGATTATATGTCTACTGTTAAAGGTGAACTTAAACTCATTAGTAAACATGCCTCTATGGTTACCACTCAAGTAGAACAAGTGCTTAAAGCACAAAATGATTTGCTCAGTGAATTAAATAGTAAGAAAATGATAATTCTATTAGAGTTGTAACTAGAGGGGGTAGAATGACTCAGGAACCTTTGTATCCCGATAGCCACCCTAAGAGAATTGAGCAAGATTCTCAGAGAACTAATGCTGATGCACCTAGTCCTTCTAAGAGGAAGGAAAAGAAAAATGATAGGACTTTGCATGCTTCTACTGAACCTGTTGTTAACACACCTGAGAATCCCAATGATATTTCTATTTCTGATGCTGAAACACAATCTGGTGATGAACATGAACCTAGTGATAATATTAATGATGATGTTCATGTTGATGCTCAACCTAGCAATAACAATGATGTAGACATTGAACCCGATGTTGATCTTGATAACCCAGAATCAAAGAATCAACGTTATGATAAGAGAGACTTCGTTGCTAGGAAGCACGGTAAAGAAAGAGAACCACGGGTTCATAAACCCATGCCTTTTCCTCCTAAACCATTCAAGAAAAAGGATGATGAGGATTTTGAGCGCTTTGCTGAAATGATTAGACCTATCTTCTTGCGTATGCGTTTTACTGATATGCTTAAAATGAACCCTTATGCTAAGTACATGAAATATATTGTTACAAATAAAAGAAAGATACCGGAAGCTGAAATTTCCACCATGCTTGATAACTATACTTTTAAAGGTGGAATACCAAAGAAACTAGGAGATCGAGGAGTACCAACTATACCATGCTCCATTAAAAGAAACTATGTTAAAACTGCTTTATGTGATCTTGGAGCCGGTGTTAGTGTTATGCCTCTCTCTTTATATCGTAGACTTGATTTGTATTAGTTGACACCTACTGAAATATCTTTGCAAATGGCCAATAAATCAACTGCTATACCTGTCGGTATTTGTGAGGATGTGCCTGTTGTGGTTGCAAATGTTACTATTTTAACAGACTTTGTTATCCTTGATATTCCCGAGGACGATAGTGTGTCTATTATTCTTGGAAGACCCTTTTGAATACAGCAGTGGCTGTTATTGATTGCAACAAAGGCAATGTCACTTTTCATGTTAATGGTAATGAGCATACAGTACACTTTCCGAGGAAACAACCTCAAGTCGTCAATTCTATTGGAAATTTTCAACTATTAATATTGGAGGTTTTGAATTTCCTCTTCCTACTGTTAAGAAGAGATACGATATTCTTATTGTTGGGGACGTGCATATCCCCGTTGAGGTAACCTAGTGTTATTCGAAATTTCTCCGGTTCCATGTTATTCGAAAAGAGTTTGTTAACATGACTTGATCAACCTTGTTAGTGCATTCCTTTTGATGAGCATGAGATGGATGAAGTTAGAAAGCACAACTCTCTGTACTTTTATTTTTAATTTCTGTTATTTAGATTAAATAAAGCAAAATTAGTATTTTCTATCTGTTTTCTGAATTATCCTTGCAATAAAAAATGCCTAGCTAGGGGCGTTAAACGATAGCGCTTGTTGGGAGGCAACCCAATTCTATTTTTATTCCTTGCTTTTTGTTCCTGTTTAGTAATAAATATTTCATCTAGACTCTGGTTAGATGTGGTTTTTTGTTTTAATTAGTGTTTGTGCCAAGTAAAACCTATAGGATCTTCTTGGGTGATAATTATTTGATCTTGCTGAAAAATGTCAGAAACTTTCTGCTCACGAAAACAATTGTTAAAAATCACCAGAAAGTGATAAAATACTGATTCCAATTGCAGTAGATCAATAATCAAATTATTTAGGTCTTCTTATTTTGGCAGAATTTTTGATTCACGGAAAGTTTGCGTTTGTTACATATTACTACACACTGTTCTGTTTTTGACAGATTCTGTTTTTCGTGTGTTGTTTGCTTATTTTTATGAATCTACGGCTAGTATCGGGGGGGGGGGGGGGGTATGAACCATAGAGAAGTTGGAATACAGTAGGTTTAACACCAATATAAATAAAGAATGAGTTCATTACAGTACCTTCAAGTGGTGGTTTATTTTCTTATACTAACGGAGCTCATAAGATTTTCTGTTGAAGTTTCGTGTTGTGAAGTTTTCAAGTCCTTGGGTAAAGATTTGATGGATTTTGAAATAAGGAGTGGCAAGAGCCTAAGCTTGGGGGAGTACGTATTTCTCACCGACATTACATTCATGTTCACACACTCATTCTAGTTGTCGGTGCTCATACTTTTTCATTGTACTATCCATGCTAGTTTATTTTCTTTTCTAGCTTTCTTCTTGTGTGTTTAAAAACCCTTAAGAAAAAAAATAGTTGTAGCTTTTAGCTAGTTTACTTTTCATGCCTGTAGTAGTAGTAATTAAAATAAAACCCAAAAAGATTTCTCGTTCTTCTTTTGCTTGTTGGGAGTTTTCTCGTGTAAATAGTTTTATTTCTTTTCTTTGGGGGTCGAGAGGAGAAGACCATAATGAAAATTTTGAAGTGGATCTGATATGCATTATTGTTGATTTAACAAAGAGCCTATATTACCTTGTCTTCTCCTTTGTATTAAATGCTTGCACATTCTAGCTTAGTCAAATGCACATGCACTATTATTATTATCCAGACCGTTCGGTCGTGCAAGTGAAAGGCAATAATGACGATATATGATGGACTGATTGAGATGAGAGAAACTGGTATGAACTCGATCTCTCTTGTTTTTGTAAATATGATTAGTTCATCATTCCTGATTCAACCTATTATGAATGAAACATGTTTGCAATGACAACTAGAGATTATGGTTGCTTATGCCATGCTTAATTTGCTAGGAGTTTATAATGGTTTACTTTGCGTGCCAACATGCTATTAAAATGGTTGTGATGTGGTATGATAGGGTGGTATCCTCCTTTGAAAGATTCAAGTGGCTTGACTTGGCACATGTTCACACATGTAGTTGAAATAAAATCAACATAGGCTCCACGATATTTATGTTCATGGTGGATTATATCCTACTCATGCTTGCACTCAATGTTTATTAATTTTAATGCATGTTCATGACTGTTGTCGCTCTCTAGTTGGTCGCTTCCCAGTCTTTTGCTAGCCTTCACTTGTACTAAGCAGGAATACTGCTTGTGCATCCACTTCCATAAACCCCAAAGTTATTCCATATGAGTCCACCATACCTTCCTATATGCAGTTTTTACCTGTCGTTCCAAGTAAATTTGTATGTGCCAAACTCTAAACCTTCAAATGAAATTCTGTTTTGCATGCTCGAATAGCTCATGTATCAACTAGGGCTGTTTGTATCTTCCATGCTAGGCGGGTTATTCTCAAGAGGAGTGGACTCTGCTCCTCATTCACGAGAAAATGGCTGGTCACCGGGATGCCCAGTCACATGCTCAAACCAAATCAAAATAATTGCAAACAAAACTCCCCCAGCACTGTTGTTAGTTGGAGGCACCCGTTGTTTCAGACAATCTATGGATTGATGTTTGTTGGTGGAGGGGGAGTATAAACTTTACCATTCTGTTTGGGAACCGCCTATAATGTGTGTAGCATGGAAGATATCGAGATCTCTTGTTTGTTATGTTGACAATGAAAGTATGCCACTCAAAATATTATTTATATCTATTTCAAAAATTGAGCTCTGGCACCTCTACAAATCCCTGCTTCCCTCTGCGAAGGGACTATCTATTTACTTTTATGTTGAGTCATCCTCCTCTTATTAAAAAGCACCAGTTGGAGAGCACCGCTGTCATTTGCATCCATTACTATTAATTTATATTGAGTATGACTGGATCTCTTTTACCATGAATTACAATGTTTAGTCAGTCCTTGATCTTCAGAGGTGCTCTGCATTTATGTTTTGTGGTCTCAAAAAGGGCTAGCGAGATACCATCTTGTTATATCATATTATGATTGTTTTGAGAAAGTGTTGTCATCCGAGATTTATTATTATTGTTCGCTAGTTGATTATGCCATTGATATGAGTAAACATGAGACCTAAATGTTATTGTGAATATGGTTAGTTCATAATCTTTGCTGAAAACTTGAATGATGGCTTTACGTATTTACAACAACAAGAGCAAACAGAGTTTATAAAAGTTTTTCTTTATCACTTTCAGTTTATCAACTGAATTGCTTGACGACAAGCAAAGGTTTAAGCTTGGGGGAGTTGATACGTCTCCATCGTATCTACTTTTCCAAACACTTTTGCCCTTGTTTTGGACTCTAACTTGCATGATTTGAATGGAACTAACCCGGACTGATGCTGTTTTCAGCAGAATTGCCATGGTGTTATTTTTGTGCAGAAATAAAAGTTCTCGGAATGACCTGAAACTTCACGGAGAGTATTTTTGGAATTGATAAAAAATACTGGCAAAAGAATCAAGGCCAGGGGGCCCACACCCTGTCCACAAGGGTGGGGGGCGCGCCTACCCCCTGGGCGCGCCCCCCTGCCTCGTGGGCCCCCTGGTGCTCCACCGACCTCAACTCCAACTCCATATATTCACGTTCGGGGAGAAAAAAAATCAAAGAGAAGAATTCATCGTGTTTTACGACACGGAGTAGCCGCCAAGCCCTAAACTCTCTCGGGAGGGCTGATCTGGAGTCCGTTCGGGGCTCCAGAGAGGGGAATCCATCGCCATCGTCATCATCAACCATCCTCCAGCACCAATTTCATGATGCTCACCTCCGTGCGTTTGTAATTCCATCATTGGCTTGCTGGACGGTGATGGGTTGGATGACATTTATCGTGTAATCGAGTTAGTTTTGTTAGGGTTTGATCCCTAGTATCCACTATGTTCTGAGATTGATGTTGCTATGACTTTTCTATGCTTAATGCTTGTCACTAGGGCCCGAGTGCCATGATTTCAGATATGAACCTATTATCTTTTCATGAATATATGTGAGTTCTTGATCCTATATTGCAAGTCTATAGTCACCTATTATGTGTTATGACCGTTAACCCCGAAGTGACAATAATCGGAATACTTACCTGTGATGACCGTAGTTTGAGGAGTTCATGTATTCACTAAGTGTTAATGCTTTGGTCCGGTACTCTACTAAAAGGAGGCCTTAATATCCCTTAGTTTCCAATAGGACCCTGCTGCCACGGGAGGGTAGGACAAAAGATGTCATGCGAGTTCTTTTCCATAAGCACGTATGACTATATTTGGAATACATGCCTACATTACATTGGTGAATTGGAGCTAGTTCTGTGTCACCCTATGTTATAACTGTTGCATGAATAATCGCATCCGACATAATTATCCATCACCGATCCAATGCCTACGAGCTTTTCACATGTTGATCTTCGCTTAGCTACTTTTCCGTTGCCACTGTTACAATTGCTACAAAACTGCTACCGTTACTTTTGCCACTGTTACCGTTACTTCCATACTATTTTGCTACTAAATACTTTCTTGCAGATATTAAGTTATCCAGGTGTGGTTGAATTGACAACTCAACTGCTAATACTTGAGAATATTCTTTGGCTCCACTTGTGTCGAATCAATAAATTTGGGTTCAATACTCTACCCTCGAAAACTGTTGCGATCCCCTATACTTGTGGGTTATGAGCCCCCTCCGCGCGGCAAGCGCGGGCGACGTCGCCCCATCCTCGGGTCATGAAGACTTTGCCCGGGGGGATGACCTTGACCTCTGCCCCCGTGGCCAGACTGCAGCACCTGGCGTGTTGCAGGCACAACTCGAGTGGCCCTCTCGGCGGAATCTCTTCGGCGAAGAACCGCGGGAGCTGAATCCACGTGCGCGGGGGCATCGCCGCCCACACCACCAACTCGCGCAAGGATCCTTCAGCGTGGGCTCGCGGGCCAGTAGTCCGCGCAACTTCAACCCGGCCACTGGGGCCGTGGCTGGCGTCGCATGGGGCGCTGCCGCCCCCTCCGGAGCCATGCGCCTGGGCGTACAAAGGAAGCGAGAAGCCGGGTGGAGGTCGCTCAAGCCAAGGCCGCACCACCAGTAGCTTGTCGCTGGTGTCGCGGGGGCGGCTCAGCCTCTTCTTCGGCGGGAGCGGTCCCTGCTCCTCGCGGGAGGTCTTCCCTTTCTCCGCTGCGGAAAACCTCCTGATCGGCGCCATGGGCACCACGGCAAGACAACAAAGCAAAGAGGAAGTGGAGAGAGTGGGCGACGAGAAGAAGGAGATGAGCAAAGGGGGCTCCGCCCCTCTCCTCATTTATAGCCAAGAGAAGGCCAGCCGACGGCCTCCACGATCGCACGTAATAATGATTTTTCTCTGCATGCAGTAGAGTCTCGTCAAGTCGGACGGTTGCCGAGGCAGCGTGGGGAAGCGGAGACGCCCACGTCCCATCGATCGCCATGCGTCAACCAAGGCCGCAGGCGGTTGGGGCCCATGGCGCTCCACACTTGCCCCTTGGCTTCACCTCGAAGCCAAGTGCGAGCGCGCCTTCGGCCCGGGGGCTACTGTCGGCGTCCTGGGGACGGGGGTGCCCAAACTTGCCTGCCTGCGGCCCACGGCGTGGCTCCGTCAACGGCCTGGTATGGCCCAGCTTCAGCAACCACAACTCAAGACCCTCGCGAGGCGGATGACAACAAGACCTCCCTGGGGGGCAGCGTCGCTAGGCTGGCTCTCGAGAAGCGGAGATATCTGTGCAAGGCGCACCTCGCGAGGTTCATGTGACGTGAGCCATGACAGCCAAGGCCAGGCAAGCACCAGCGGGCGCAGTGTACCAATTTCCTCTTTGGTGCTAAGGAGGCAAGCGCATGTGCGCAGTCCCGAGGAATCAAGCAAAGGTTTCCATATCGATGCAACAAGACCAAAGACCACGAGGACGACAGGACGGAGGTCATCGTAGAGCCCACTACGGCGTCACCACGAGAGCCTTTTGCAGGTGAAGACTACTTTTGTCAGGATAGCTTGTACTAGTTGCCCCCCTTCAAATCTGGCTATTGTGGGATCCCTTCCCGCCTACATTTGGGAAGAGGACCAAGGCCACTATAAATAGGACTTAGCCACCACCATAGACAGGGATCGATTCCATTGAGACCACCTCACCAGCTCATCGAGCTCAAGAACACCTCACCACTTGAGGCTGTTCCCACACTATACTAGTTCATCCTCAGCCCCTCGAGGCAATCCACCACAAAGCTAGAGTAGGGTATTACACCGCAAGGTGGCCCAAACCAGGATAAACTGCCGTGTCCCTAGTTCTTTGGGTTCGTCGAGCTAGGCCGTGGGATCGTCAAGTAGGCAGACTAGGGAGAGAGAGTTCTTCGCATGCATCCCAGAGTTTGAACCTCTCAAGGGTCTGCGGAACCATGAATCTGACACAATTAACTAAATGATATGTTTTTTCTTATCTTCATCAACTTGCCACACCAGTCTAGCCCTGAAGAAGTCTGCTTTTTTCTTTATTCCAACAGGAATAGAATAAAGGGACATCATAAACATAGGAATGATACACACTACTGGAATCAGGATCTTTCCTGTCAGCCGGCTCTTTGCCGTCCGCTAGCTAATGGCAAAGAAGGTCTTTACCATCAGGTTCAAGAAAACTGATGGCAAAGAAGAAGCTGATGGCAAAGATAATGTTTGCCGTCAGCTACCTCGTTGCCGTCTGCGAGCTGACGACATAGAAGCTCTACTGTCAGGTAGCGGACGGCAAAGAAGGAGGGTGGCGCACTAGCGAGGGCCACCTAATGGCCACTTTCTTTGCCGTTCGCTAGCAGACTGCAAAGAAAGTGGCCAACTAACGTCCGTTAGCTAGGCTCTTTGCCGTCCGCTAGCAGACGACAAAGAGCTATGACCTAAACTAAAAAGCGGCCAGCCCCACGTCCCTCTCTCTCTCCCTCCCTCATCACATCAGCGCCGCCGCCCCCGCTGCTCCGCCTCGCCGCCCCGGCCCGGCCGCCCCGGCGCCCCGCCCCGCCGCCCCGGCCCGGCCGTCCCGGCGCCCCGCCCCGCCGCCCCGGTGCCCTTCTCCTGCACCCCCGTGGCCGCCCCGCCCCAGCGATCCACTCCTCCACCCCCGCGTCCGCCCAGCCGCTCCGGCGCCCCCTCCTCCATCCCAGGCACCCCCTACCGCGCCTGAAGGTGAGACATCCCTCTTTTTTTTGTTTTTTAGATTTAGTTTAATTATGTTTAGTTTAATTTAGGCTTGGTTTAGTTTAGGTTTTGTTTCTGTTTTTAAGATTTAGTTTAGTTTAGTTTAGGTTAAGTTTATTAGGTTTAGTTTAGGTTAAGAAGAAAGATGAAAAAATAATAAGAAGAAGATGAAGAAGAAGGAGAGGAGGAAGATGAAGAGGAGGAGGAGGAGGAAGAAGATTAGGGGTGCATCACCGACGAAACCGGGTCGAGCGAGTTAGGGGGTTCCTCGGTGTCGATGGAACCCTAAATAGCAAGTATCATCGGTGCGAGATACATGTGGCCGTCGGTGTCGAACACTACATCCACATCCCACAAGTGGCGCCGACGTGTGGCATCCAACAGCAACAGTTCTCGGCATCGATGGCGGTCGAACACCATTGCGAATTTGTCTTGCAGCCTCTGCGTGACGATTAAAACCCAAGTGTTGAAACTTGAAACACCCAAACTGACTCAAGTCGGTTTGGTTGTTTGAACTTTCAAAACTTGGCTTTAATCCTCATCGCAAAGGCTGCCAAACAAATTCTCCAAGGTGTTCGACCGTCATCGGCCACCAGAACAATTGTTGCGGGACGCCGGGCGCCGGCTTCACTTGTGGGATGTGGATCTAGTGTTCAACACCGAGCGCCACATGTATCTCGCACCGATGATACTTGCTATTTAGGGTTCCATCGACACCGAGGAACCCCCTAACCCGCTCGTCTTGTTGTAAATATTTAGTTAGGTTGACGAAAAAAACAAAATTGCTATGTTACTCATCTTTCGATTTAAATGTGCAGTTTTTTCGTTGCTGCGAGGGTCTAGTGTTTGACGAGCTCCGCCCCTATGTTCGTGGGTGAGAAAAAATGACATCTCCTCCTCCCCCCTTCATTTGCTCTGTTTTGGTCTTCGTGCCGATGAAACTTGCTAGCTATAGGTGTCTTCAATCATCAGTATGCATGACCACTATGCGTCTCCCGTTCGAAAGGGTTACATCTATAAATATGCATGCATTTGCATATTTATAACCGTGATTCTTTTGAATTGTCCAACGTTATCCATGGACAGCCCGAGTATGTGTAGATTGGGTTTGTTTTACCATATGCTCTGCTCCGGATCCGATGCAGAACTTCGTCAGTGCCTCCCTGTTGTTCTCCGGGTACACATCCTCTCTGCTTATTGCCGAGACATGTATCAGGAGAATAGCGGGGAGGTGCTGCCGAAATTTTGCGTCGGATCCAGAGTAGAGCATGGGAAAACGAACCCAATCTACACATACTCGGGTGGGATTAGGACCTATCTTTACCTATTAGCATCTAGGTTGCATGGACGTAATAAAAGTGACAAACTCCATTAACTGATGAATATATACATGCTGATATATATATATATTTCTTATGTGTCCAGTAGCTAGGCAAGATGACTGATCGTGCATCGATGTACACCGACACCCTAGTCAGAAAGACATGACCATTGAATGGTTAACAAAAACCAAGGGGTTCCTAAGAGCCGCATTTGCAAATGGCCAGAGGACAACATGGTGCCCCTGTGCCGGGTGCAACAATTGGCACAAGAGGACAGAGGATGAAATGGGCAAACACCTGCAGAAGAGGGGTTTTACACCAGATTATACGGTCTGGACATTTAATGGCGAGTTGATACGTCTCCAACGTATCTATAATTTTTGATTGTTCCATGCTATTATATTATCTGTTTTGGATGTTTAATGGGCTTTATTATACACTTTTATATTATTTTTGGGACTAACCTACTAACCCAAGGCCCAGTGCAAATTGTTTTTTACCTATTTCAGTGTTTCATAGAAAAGGAATATCAAATGGAATCCAAATGGAATGAAACCTTCGGGAGAGTGATTTTTGGAACAAACGTGATCCAGAGGACTTGGAGTGGACGTCAAGAAAGAAGGAAGGAAGCCACGAGGCAGGGAGGCGCGGTTGCCCCCTAGGCGCGCCACCCACCCTCGTGGGCCCCTCGCAGCTCCACCGACCTACTTCTTCCTCCTATATATACCCATATACCCCGAAAACATCCACGAGCACCACGAAACCCTATTTCCACAGCCGCAACCTTCTGTACCCGTGAGATCCCATCTTGGGGCCTTTTCCGGCGCTCCGCCGGAGGGGGAAACGATCACCGAGGGCTTCTACATCAACACCATAGCCTCTCCAATGATGTGTGAGTAGTTTACCTCAGACCTTCGGGTCCATAGTTATTAGCTAGATGGCTTCTTCTCTCTCTTTGGATCTCAATACAAAGTTCTCCTCGATCTTCTTGGAGATCTATTCGATGTAACTCTTTCTGTGGTGTGTTTCTCGAGATCCAATGAATTGTGGGTTTATGATCAAGATTATCTATGAATAATATTTGAATCTCCTCTGAATTCTTTTATGTATGATTTTTTATCTTTGCAAGTCTCTTCAAATTATCAGTTTGGTTTGGCCTACTAGATTGATCTTTCTTGCAATGGGAGAAGTGCTTAGCTTTGGGTTCAATCATGCGGTGCTCGATCTCAGTGACAGAAGGGGAAACGACACGTATTGTATTGTTGCCATCGAGGATAAAAAGATGGGGTTTATATCATATTGCTTGAGTTTATCCCTCTACATCATGTCATCTTGCCTAATGCGTTACTCTATTCTTATGAACTTAATACTCTAGATGCATGCTGGATAGCGGTCGATGTGCGGAGTAATAGTAGTAGATGCAGAATCGTTTCGGTCTACTTGTCGTGGACGTGATGCCTATATACATGATCGTGCCTAGATATTCTCATAACTATGCACTTTTCTATCAATTGCTCAACAGTAATTTGTTCACCCACCGTAATACTTATGCTATCTTGAGAGAAGCCACTAGTGAAACCTATGGGCCCCGGGTCTATTTTTCATCATATTAATCTCCCGTCAACTAGCTATTTCTGCCACCGTGTATTTTGCAATCTTTACTTTCAAACTTTATCATAAAAATACCAAAAATATTATCCTATCATCTCTATCAGATATCACTTTTGCAAGTGGCCGTGAAGGGATTGACAACCCCTTTATCGCGTTGGTTGCAAGGTTCTTATTTGTTTTTGTAGGTACGAGGGACTTGCGGGTGGCCTCCTACTGGATTGATACCTCGGTTCTCAAAAACTAAGGGAAATACTTACGCTACTTTGCTGCATCACCCTTTCCTCTTCAAGGGAAAACCAACACATGCTCAAGAGGTAGCACGAGTCTGCCCAATGTGCCAGAGCTAAGGTGCTTTGTCATTGCACCGACGAGCATGGTACCGGGATGCAAGACATGGTGCAATACTTTGATGATGCTCGGGACTCGGACGATGAGATGGAGGAATCTGCAAAGGCCTTCAATGAAATGTCGGAGTCTTCAAACCACCCTCTCCACGAGCACACTGAGCTTTGTCAGCTGGATGCCATCTCACAAATAATGGCTCTGAAGGCTCAATTCAACTTGGGTAGAGAATGCTACGACACAATAATGACAGTATTTGGACGTTTTCTACCCAAAGGCCATGTACTACATGCAAACCTATACCAGTCGGACAAAATCCTCCGTGCTCTTAAGATGCCCTATGAGAAGATACATGCCTATGAGAAAGGATGTGCCTTATTTCAGCTTCAGTATGCGGACTTGAACTATTGTCCCATTTGCAAGTCATCAAGGTATGTTGTGGTAGACAACAGTATGGGTGAGAAGACGCAGACCAAAATCCCCATTAATGTTCTTCGATATATGCCAATCGTACCAAGACTTCAACATCTTTTCATGGTCGAAGAGATAGCCAGACAGATGACATGGCACAAAATGGGCAAAAGAACCCAACTAGATGCAGATGGGAAGCTGATGATGGTGCACACATTGGACGGTGAAGCATGGAAGAGCTTCGATGCATTACATGATGACAAAGCAGCAGATCCGAAGCATCCCTGAGTTGTCATCAGCATGGATGGGTTCGGTGTGTTCGGTCTGACGGCAGCCCAATACATTTGTTGGCCTGTATTTGTCTTTCCACTCAATCTCGCCCCGGACAGATTATGCAAAGAAAGAACATTTTCCTGATGTTGACAATTCCATGGCCCAACTATCCGGGGAAGAATATGAATGTGTACATGCAGCCGCTGACGGACGAATTGCAAGAAGCCTGGGATAATGGGTTCAAGATATACGGCGCCTTTAGCAAACGAAACTTCATAATGCGTGTCTGGTACATGTACTCAACGCATGACTTGCCGGCGTATGCACTATTCATTGGCTGGTGTGTGCATGGAAGGTTCCCGTGCCCCACATGCAAGGGATCTCTTGAGTTTTGTTGGCTTCAGGCCGGTCGCAAGTTTTCTTGCTTCGAGATGCATAGACAGTTCCTGGATCCTCGCCATAAGTTCAGGAAAGACAAGAAGAACTTCATCAGAGGTAGAGTTCTCGAAAACTCTACACCACCTATGTTGGCAGGCCAAGAGACCCTGGATCAGTTAAACGCTCTCGAGCCAGATCCAGAGCGTCCGGGGTATTTCAAGGGTTATAATTCGAAACACGCCTAGACTCACAAGACATGCTTGTGGGATCTGCCTTACTTCAAAGACCTCCTTTGCCCACACAACATCGACATGATGCACACTGAGAAGAATATCGCCGAGGCACTTTTTGGTACATTGTTCGGCATAGATGGGAAGTCAAAGGATAATACTAAGGCTAGAATCGATCTGGAGGCGCTATGTGATAGGCCGTTACAAAACATGAAAGAAACGAAAGGAAAGCAGAACTAGACGAATCCAAAGGCACGGTTCAATCTTGGAAGGCCAGCTATGAGGGAAATTATCTTGTGGCTGCAACAACAGTTGATGTTCCCCGATGGGTATGCAACGAATCTAAAGAGGGGAGCGAGTCTTGATAAATTGAAGATATTTTGTCTCAAGAGTCATGATTGGCACATATGGATTGAGCGGGTAATGCCGGTGATGTTGCGTGGCTTCATCCCTAAGGATGAACGGCTAGTACTTGGCAGAGCTGAGCTATTTCTTCCGGGGAGCGAGTCTTGATAAATTGAAGATATTTTGTCTCAAGAGTCATGATTGGCACATATGGATTGAGCGGGTAATGCCGGTGATGTTGCGTGGCTTCATCTCGAAGGATGAATGCTAGTACTGGCAGAGCTGAGCTATTTCTTCCATGTTCTTTGTGCGAAAGAACTATCGCCCGGCCTGCTAGAAGAAATGGAAGAGTTGGCGCCGGAGTTGATCTGCAAGTTAGAGAAGATCTTTCCGCCGGGCTTCTTAAATCCAATGCAGCACTTGATTTTGCATCTCCCAACCGAGGCAAGATTGGGGGGCCCGTGCAAAATCATTGGTGCTATGCAGCTGAGAGGATGCAGAAGACGCTAGAAAAATGTAAAAATAAACGTAGAATTGAAGCATCGATGGCTGAGGCATTCATTACTGAGGAGGCGGCAAACTTCGTGACAGCACACTACGAAGCGAAAAATCGTCATTTGCATAATCCGAAGCCTTGATACAATGCTGACGACCCTAAAAAGGGTGGATCCAACCTCAGCCTATTCAATGGGGATCTCGCACCACCTAGTGCTTCTAATTCCATAACATTGGATTTCGAAGAATGGCAGATCATTTCGTTGTATATCTTCACCAACCTAACAGTAGTGCGGCCGTACATTGAGTAAGTTCTCGGTACATTATTTCGCAACTTCTAATTCCTTTGAACTGCTCTTATTCCCGGATAAATTTGATACAGTCGATACGTCGCCAAATTCTCGGATGGAATGGTGATCCAAAAGGATTCCGTCGTAGAGTATGAGCTTTTGGCAAAGCATGGAGGCGGCTATCCCAGTTTCATCTCTTGGTTCAAACAAACGGTAATTTCCATTAGAACATTTCATTTCTTTGTCTAATTTGTGGCTAATGCAACAATCCCTTTCATATTAAACTTGCAGGCTAATTCAGAGTCTATGGACGCCGAATTGAGACAAGTCGCTAATGGTTTTGACTTTAAGGTCCGTTCATTTGACAAATACGATATCAACGGGTATCGCTTTCGTACCTATGGCAAAGAGCTATCTATGGCCGACCGAAAGTCTACAAATTGTTGTGTCTCTGCTATCGGCGAAGGATATACCTAGCATTATGGAAGAGTTGAAGCAATTTATGAACTTCAATTCTATGGTGCAAACCCACCAAACGTCATAGTCTTCAAATGTTATTGGTTCCAGCCGAAGGAGACTAGAAGGACTCCTGAACACTTCGGGCTAGTGGAAATCAAACAAAGCACCCATTTGGATGTTCCCCATGTCTATATTATGGCTCAACAGGCAACCCTAGTTTTCTATCTACCATGGGCCTGTCAAAGTGATCCAAATCTCAATGGTTGGGATGTCGTTCATGAAGTGCCTCCACGTGTTAGACCACCTCTCCCCAATAAAGAGAATTATGAAACTCACATTAACCCGGACACATATGAAGGAGAATTCTTCCAGGAAACACGTCTTTCCAAAAGACGTTTCAAGAATCGCTCTACTTCACCCCAGAACATTGAAGTAGACACCGACAGTGAACCCGACTTCACCCCTGAGCCGGAACAAGAAGAGCCTGACCTAGAAGAGGTTACTACTGCGGATGACCTATCAATGCTTGACCAATTACGTAAAGGTGGCCTTCCACATGATCATTTCTTAATGATGATGATAAGCACGTCATTACTGATAGTGATGATGATGATGATGCATTTATTGATCCCGGAGCATTTATTGAACCCAATGATCCAGATTATTAGGTATTCAATTTTTTATGTTGTACTTGATTTATATAGTTACTTGTATGATTGTATGATTTATATAGTTACTTGTATAATTTTCTTACTTTGTATGATTGTTTCTTATACATAGTGCCATGCTCTTGATTTCTATCCCCGTCGGCCCTCGCCCACTTTATGATTCAGAAGTGGTAAATTCTCTTTTATAACTATTTGTTGCATTTCGCATTTATGACAATTATGGCCATCAAGTTGACATAGAGATATTCTACTCTAGGAGGTACGTGACCCGGAATTTGAAACCGACCCTCTTGTTGAGAAGTTAAATTTAGTTGAAAAAGAAAATGAGTATTTGAAAGAAAAAATTAAAAGAATTGAAGAAGAGATGATGACATTGGAGTTGTATGTTGTCGATGTCGTCGATGATCACAAGATGAAGATGAATGCAATGCGCATGAAGATGGATGCAATGCGCCTGAAGTTTAAGAAGATTAGAAAATATGCCATTGATAATGAGGCTTGGTATCATTATGCCGTTGGATCAATTGTTACCTTTGTTGCGATCTTCATCACATTTGTTGTGATGAGGGTAAGTTTTCTCTAGGGTTTTTCCTTAACAAATGCATACTTAGCTTATTTTCCTCCTAATGACATAATTACCTAAGTTAGATAAAATGGCATTTTACCTACGTTAGTTAGAAGAAGAAGAAGATAAAGAAGAGGAGAGGAGAAAGAGAAAGAGAAGAACATTTCTTCTTCTTCTTCTTCTTCTTCTGCTTCTTCTTCTTCTTCTTCTTCTTCTTCTTCTTCTTCTTCTTATTCTTCTTCTTCTTCTAGCTAGTCTTCTTCTTCTAGTCTTCTTCTTCTTCTTCTTCGAACTTTCTTCTTTCCCAATTTACAGATTTGCTTTCGATGAGGAAGCTTGCGTTGATGGAGTCTACTCTTGTCCTTGTGCTTCCTTTTTGTTTTGATTTTGTAGGATGAACAATGTGAAACTTGCTACCTATATATGTATGTATGGATGAAACCATTGTATGCTTGTTGTTGGATATGTTGGCTAGCTATATATGTTGCATATGGACTTTTCATTGGTATGTATATGTGTTGGATGATCATATCCATATGGCAGGGATACGATTTGGTATGTATATGTGTTGTTATGCTTGTTAAAAGTATCTTCAAATGTGTGTATATATATATATATCTGAAATTCTGTCAAACTGAATGAATTTAAGGAAAAATAGGGGCTGTACAGGCTCTTTGCCGTTAGCTGGCAGACGACAAAGAGGTTTACCATCAGCGAGCAGACGGCAAAGCTACCACGTGGCAGCTACCTGTGCAACCTGGGGGCACTATGGCTGGCCTATTTGGTCAGTTTGCCGTCCGCTGGCAGACGGCAAAGACTTTTGCATCTTTGCCGTCTACTATCAGACGGCATAGCATGCCATGTTGCAGCTACCTGGTCTAGCCTATTTAGGCACTTTGCCGTCTACTGGCAGACAGTAAAGCACACCGTTAACCACCTAATGGAACTAACCTGCCATGTGTGCTGTCCAGGCCCTTTGCCATCTGCCAGCGGACGATGAAGGCCTCGACATCTTTGCCGCCAGCTAGCAGACGACAAAGTGCGCTTTGCCGTAGTTCGTTCAGCCGGATGGTTTGCCGTCTGCTGGTTGACGGCAAAGGTCTTTGCCGTCCACCAGACATGCCTTTGCCGTCTGCCATGGCAGACGGCAAAGATCCTGATTCCTGTAGTGACGTCTCCAACGTATCTATAATTTTGGGTTGTTCCATGCAGTTATATTATCATTCTTGGATGTTTTACAATCATTTCAAAGAAACTTTATATCATTTTTTGGGACTAACTTATTGACATAGTGCCCAGTGCCACTTGCTATTTTTTGCTTGTTTTTTACTCCACAGAAAATCAATACCAAACGGAGTCCAAAGGCAGCAAAACTTTTTGGAGATTTTTTCCTGACCAGAAGACACTTGTTGGGCCAAAGAAGTACCAGAGGGGGCTCCGAGTGTTGGGGAACGTAGTAATTTCAAAAAAATTCCTACGCACACGCAAGATCATGGTGATGCATAGCAACGAGAGGGGAGAGTGTTGTCCACGTACCCTCGTAGACCGAAAGCGGAAGCATTATGATAAGGCGGTTGATGTAGTCGTACGTCTTCACGATCCGACCAATCCAAGTACCGAACACACGGCAACTCCGAGTTCTGCACATGTTCAGCTTGGTGACGTCCCACGATCTCATGATCCAGCAGAGCTTCATGGGATAGTTCCGTCAGCACGATGGCGTGATGACGGTGATGATGATGCTACCTGTGACGCCCCCGATTTGACCGTAGACTAATCATGCACGCAAATGTGTACGATCAAGGTCAGGGACTCACGGGAAGATAACACAACACAACTCTACAACATAAATAAATCATACAAGCATCATAATACAAGCCAGGGGCCTCGAGGGCTCGAATACAAGTGCTCGATCACAGACGAGTCAGCGGAAGCAACAATATCTGAGTACAGACATAAGTTAAACAAGTTTGCCTTAAGAAGGCTAGCACAAACTGGGATACAGATCGAACGAGGCGGAGGCCTCCTGCCTGGGATCCTCCTAACTACTCCTGGTCGTCGTCAGCGGCCTGCACGTAGTAGTAGGCACCTCCAGTGTCGTAGGAGTCGTCGTCGACGGTGGCGTCTGGCTCCTGGGCTCCAACATCTGGTTGCGACAACCAGATAGAAAGGAAAGGGGGAAAAGAGGGAGAGAAGCAACCGTGAGTACTCATCCAAAGTACTCGCAAGCAAGGAGCTACACTACATATGCATGGGTATATGTGTAAAGGGGCATATCAGTGGACTAAACTGCAGAATGCCAGAATAAGAGGGGGATAGCTAGTCCTGTCGAAGACTATGCTTCTGGACATCTCCATCTTGCAGCATGTAGAAGAGAGTAGATTGAAGTCCTCCAAGTAGCATCGCATAGCATAATCCTACAAAGCGATCCCCTCCTCGTCGCCCTGTTAGAGAGCGATCACCGGGTTGTATCTGGCACTTGGAAGGGTGTATTTGATTCATTATCCAGTTCTAGTTGTCATAAGGTCAAGGTACAACTCCGGGTCATCCTTTTACCGAGGGACACGGCTATTCGAATAGATAAACTTCCCTGCAGGGGTGCACCACATAACCCAACACGCTCGATCCCATTTGGCCGGACACACTTTTCTGGGTCATGCCCGACCTCGTAAGATCAACGCGTCGCAGCCCCACCTAAGCACAACAGAGAGGTCAGCACGCCGGTCTAACCCTATGCGCGCAGGGGTCTGGGCCCATCGCCCTATGCACACCTGCACGTTGCGTACGCGGCCGGAAGCAGACCTAGCCTAGTGGCGTTCCAGTCCAATCCGGCGCGCGCCACTCAGTCGCTGACGTCAAGAAGGCTTCGGCTGATACCACGACGCTGGGATACCCATAACTACTCCCGCGTAGATGGCTAGTGCGTATAGACCAAATGGCCAGACTCAGATCAAATACCAAGATCTCGTTAAGCGTGTTAAGTATCCGCGAACGCCGACCAGGGCCAGGCCCACCTCTCACCTAGGCGGTCTCAACCTGCCCTATCGCTCCGCCACAAAGATCCACTTGCGGGTACTCCTACGAGCCGACCCGACTTTAGTCATCACATGTGTCATGTATATAGTATATAAGTATATACCCATGATCACCGCCCAGGTGTTCACGACCCGATAGTGTAGCACAGCAGACGGACAAGAATGTAGGGCCACTGATGGAAATCTAGCATCCTATACTAAGCATGTAGGATTGCAGGTAAAGGTATCAACAGTAGTAGCAAGGATAGGCTATGCATCAGGATAGGATATCGAAAAGCAGTAACATGCTACACTACTCTAATGCAAGCAGTATAGAGAAGAGTAGGCGATATCTGGTGATCAAGGGGGGGGCTTGCCTGGTTGCTCTGGCAAGTAGGAGGGGTCGTCAACACCGTAGTCGAACTGGGCAGCAGCAGTGTCGGTCTCGTAGTCTACCGGAGAGGAGAGGGGGAAGAAACAGTAAATACAATGCAAACATAAGCATGACGATGCGTGACATGACAATGAGCGGTGCTAGGTGTGTCCTAACGCGACAGTAGGTGGTACCGGTGAAGGGGGGAACATCCGGGAGGTATTCCCGATGTTTCGCGTTTTCGGACAAACGGACCGGAGGGGGAAAGTTGCTAGTTCGATAGGTTAGGGAGGTGTGGTGGACGAACGGACGGACTATTCGGATTCGTCTCGTCGTTCTGAGCAATTTTCATATAGAAAACATTTTCATCCGAGTTACGGTTTAAAAGATATGAATTTTCAAAGTTTATTTGAATTTCTGGAATTATTTAATTAACAGAAAAAGGGGTATGACGTCAGCATGACGTATGAGCGACGTCAGCGGTCAACAGTCCGGGTTGACTGGTCAAAACTGACACGGGGGACCCACCTGTCATAGACAGTGGGTTAACAAACGATTAAACTAATTAATTTTTAGTTAACTAACTACTGGGCCCACCTGTCAGTGAGTGATTAGATTAATTAATTAGTTTTAATTATAAAAACTTTTCTTTTTTGCGGCGGGGCCCGCATGTCAGTGGATGGGCCTGCCCAGTCAGCACGTTGACTGGGTGGACCCAGTCAACGGGGCCCACGGGCAGTGGCACTGGGGGTGGCCCCAGGCCAGCCACGTCGGCGGCCGGCGCCGGAGCAACTCCGACGAGCCAAACGCGGCGGCGCGGCTCGGGAGGGATGCGGGTTTCACGCACAGGGGGTCTGCGGGGGCGTGGCTGGGCGTGTTCGACGCGGCTCGGCGCCGCGCGTCCAACGGTGGTGGTCGGAGGGGCTGGAACGGGCGGGGGCGAGCGCTACGAGCTCGCCGGCGGCGAGGTGCTTCGGGCTGGGATGGGTGCGGCGTTAGAGCGCGCGAGCGGCCGAACTATCTAGCCAGGCGGGTGCGGCACGATGCGGTCGAGCTAACGGGCCTAAGCCCATGACCAAATGGTCACCGGAGACCCGCCGGCGGCGAGCTCCGCGGCGCGGCGTTCGGGCGCGCGTGGGGAAGTGGCTAGGGGGCGCGCGAGAGAGAATGGACAGGTGAGGAGGGGGAAGAGGCTCACCGCGCGGCACACGGAGGCCGGTGAGAGCTTAGGAGCAGCAGGTCGGCGCCGGGGAAGAAGGGGGTCGCCGACGTCCGAAGGTTGAAGACGAGCTCGGGGAGGCCGTTGCAGTGGCTCCGAGCTTCAACGGAGAGGCGGAGGTGGTGTAGTCGAGGGCTGCGATGGCGTACAACACGACGAGGTGGCGATTGGGGCTCGGTGGCCGCGGGAACGACATGAACGGCGGCGAGCGCGTCGGGCGCGAGGAAGGGGAGAGCGGCGTGGATCTGGGGGGGAAGAGGGAGGCGCAGAGGCCGAGAGGAGAGCGGGGGCGAGTGGGAGAGAGGCCCGAGGAGGCGGGGGAGCTGGCGCCCTTATCCTCCCCGTCGCC